>NC_064863.1:17992403-18254137 GCF_024139225.1 Suncus etruscus | reverse complement strand
AAGGTCCTGATCATACACAATGACAGCAGGCTGACGTAGAACATGCAGAAAATTAACCTGAAATGGCAATGCATCCTTGAAAGTGCCCACTGAGCATGAAAGAGAAATGGCAGGGATGGGAACTAGAACCCACAAAGGTCACCGCATGATGCTTCCCAGTTTCCTGAGTCCCTCATTCATCAGATTATAGCTTCCATTAGGTGGAGGTTCCCCTGGTTTTATATATACTGTTTTGTTGCAGAAGAATTTTTATGTTCTGTGGTTGGTTGTTATAATAAATTAGCGAGGTAGTTGGCCCACTTGAAGCCAGGGGCCAAGTGGTCTCGGATGCTTTAGCAGAAAATAAATAAAGACAGAACTAAATATCCAAGCCAAAGTCAACCATAATATAACCAAGGGACCTAAACTTTAACAATCTAAACTCAAAGAGGCCTGTTACACTGGCAGGCCAGGGAGGCAAAGGGTGGTGGGTTAGGATGCACACTGGGTCCATTGATGGAGAGTGGTTGACACTGGTGGTGAGAATGGCCCTGACCATTCCCTTATTTGTTTGGTTGGGGTGGTGTTTATTTAGGGAGACTACACCCATCAGTGCTCAGAGCTTACTCCTGTTGGCTCTGCACTCAGGGACCATTCCTGGCAATGCTCAAGGGATCATGTGCTATACTGGGGGATCAAACTGGGTCCACCATGTGCAAGTGATGGACCTTACTTGTTTTTTTCCTATCTTGCTCTGTCATTTTTTTCAGTGATGTCATCATCTACTTTGGGTAACAAGGTAAAATGAATTTCATAGAAACTATCTGGGAGTATTCCTGTTTTAAAGAGATTAAGAAGAATGGGTACTAGATCTTCTTTGAAGATTTGAAAGAACTCAGCAGAGAACTCACTGGATATGGACTTTTATTGCTGGGGAGATTTTTTGACCACTGTCTCAATTTTTTTTTTTTTTTTTTTGGTTTTTGGGCTACACCCGGTGACGCTCAGAGGTTACTCCTGGCTATGCGCTCAGAAGTCGCTCCTGGCTTGGGGGACCATATGGGACACCGGGGGATCGAACCTCGGTCCGTCCAAGGCTAGCGCAGGTAAGGCAGGCACCTTACCTCCAGCGCCACCGCCCGGCCCCCCACTGTCTCAATTTTTATGGAGATAACACAACTGTCTAGTCTCTACTTCCTCCTCATTCTGTATTGGAAGTTTGAAAGGCTCTAAAAATGTATCCATTGCTTTAAGATTTCCTAATTTAATGCATAGAAACGCTGCTCATAGTAATCTCAATGATGCATAATATTTTGTATTTCTGAGATGTCTGCTGCAATGTTTCCACTTCAGTATTCTAATATAAGCACATCTGGAAAAACTCTTTGATATAAAGTAACATTTTAAAAGAACAAGGATCTTATTGTGCTTGCTCTGCTTTTTAAAAATTTAACCAATAATTTATACATAATTTCTTCTTAACATCACAGTTTCTCAATTCCACATTCTTACAGTTCTTGTAGTAATATAAAATATATTAAGAGATTTCTTTTAGAGTTATTCATGGTTATAGAAAATTTACCCATCAAATAAGAATTTGGGATTTAGACTCTGTTACTGTGTTACAAGAAACTCCACAACAAATAGTTTCTCCCCACCACTTAGAGTAAGACATTGACCATTTGGTAGGGAAAACCTTAAGGCCATCCTGAAATCAGTTAAGAGCAAAGATTTGAGAGTATCCAAACAAGAGAATTTCAATCAAGGCATTTTTAGGTAAGAATCCTCCTCTAGATTTCCTACATAATATTCTATCAGTCTCTCATCTGAAATAGTATGTAACAAAAGTAGACAGCCCTGTGAGAAATCCAGGCTAAAACGAAAAATCACTTTTACCTCCTTTCTTTCTTTCTTTCTTTCTTTCTTTCTTTCTTTCTTTCTTTCTTTCTTTCTTTCTTTCTTTCTTTCTTTCTTTCTTTCTTTCTTTCTTTCTTTCTTTCTTTCTTTCTTTCTCTTTCTTCTCTCTTTCTTTCTTTTCTTTCTTTCTTTCTTTCTTTCTTTCTTTCTTTCTTTCTTTCTTTCTTTCTTTCTTTCTTTCTTTCTTTCTCTTTCTTCTCTCTTTCTTTCTCCTTTCTTTCTTTCTCTCTTTCTCTTTCTTCTTTCTTTTTTTTTTTTTTGGTTTTTGGGCCACACCCGACAGTGCTCAGGGGTTACTCCTGGCTGTCTGCTCAGAAATAGCTCCTGGCAGGCACGGAGGACCATATGGGACACCGGGATTCTAACCAACCACCTTTGGTTCTGGATCGGCTGTTTGCAAGACAAACGCTGCTGTGCTATCTCTCCAGGCCCTCTTTCTTCTTTCTTTCTCCTTCCTTCCTTCCTTCCTTCCTTCCTTCCTTCCTTCCTTCCTTCCTTCCTTCCTTCCTTCCTTCCTTCCTTCCTTCCTTCCTTCCTTCTTTCTTTCTTTCTCTCTCTCTCTTCCTTCCTTCCTTCCTTCTTTCTTTCTTTCTTACTTACTTCATTCATTCATTCCTTCCTTAATTACTTCCTTCCTTCCTTCCTTCCATCGTTCCTTCCTTCCTTTCTTTCTTTCTTTCTTTCTTTCTTTCTTTCTTTCTTTCTTTCTTTCTTTCTTTCTTTCTTTCTTTTTCTTTCTTCCTTTTTACTTTCATTCTTTCTTTCTTCCTTCCTTGCTTGCTTGCTTGCTTTTTCTTTCTTTCTTTCTTTCTTTCTTTCTTTCTTTCTTTCTTTCTTTCTTTCTTTCTTTCTTTCTTTCTTTCTTTCTTTTCTTTGTTTCTTTCTTTCTTCTCTCTTTCTCTCTCTTTCTTTCTTCTCTCTTTCTTTCTCCTTCCTTCCTTCTTTCTTTTTCTTTTTTCTCTCTTTCTCTCTTTCTTTCTTCTGTCTTTCTTTCTCCTTCCTTCCTTCTTTCTTTCTTTCTTTCTCTCTTCCTTCCTTCCTTCTTTCTTTCTTTCTTCCTTTCTTTCTTTTTTTATTCCTTTCTTCCTTCCTTCCTTCCTTCCTTCCTTCCTTCCTTCCTTCCTTCCTTTCCTTCCTTCCTTCCTTTCTTCCTTCCTTCCTTCCTTCCTTTCTTTCTTTCTTTCTTTCTTTCTTTCTTTCTTTCATTCTTTATTTCTTTCTTTCTTTCTTTCTTTCTTTCTTTCTTTCTTTCTTTTTCTTTCTTTCTTCCTCTCTTCTTCTCTTTCTCTCCCTTCTTTCGGTTTTTGGGCCACACCAGGAGGTGCTCAGGGGTCACTCCTGGCTCTGCACTCAGAAATCATTCATGGCAGGCTTGGGGGGAACATATGGGATGTCAGGATTTGAACTGGGCTCCATCTTGCATTGGCCGCGTGCAAAGCAAATGCCTTACTGCTGTGCTATCACTCCGGCCCTCACTTTTACCTTCAATTCTCTTGTCTATTCAAGACTAAGTCTTGTTTATTCTGAACTAAGTCAGCAGGGATGAAGATCAAAAAGAAGTAACTAGAGATCTGAATGGCAGAAGAGCTGGCTTCCTTCACTGTGTGAAACAGCATCTCACACATCAGTGCCTGCCTTTGTGTTATTCTTAACAGTCCTTCTAGCTTACATTACCGAAACACTGAAAAGCTTAAACAATCTCCATTTATTGCAAAGTTCAGAAGCTAGGATGTACAAGATCAATTTCATAGCAGATTTGGTATCAGTTGGTATTGTTTAGTTTTGTTTTTCTATTTTGTTTTGGGTCCATATCTGGAAATACTCGGGTATTACTCCTGACTCTACACTCAGGAATCACTCCTGGTGGGCTCAGGGAATCACATGTTATGCCAGGAATAGAATCAGGGTGGGCTGCATGCAAGGTAAGATGCTGTACTATCTCTCCATCCAGTTATATGTATTATTCATTCTCTCCTCACATGTCTCCTCACCTGGAGGTTCACCAATCCCTTTCCTCAGAGCCTCACCTTATAATATAATCATCTCCTTCAGGTTCTATTTTCAAATTCCATAACTTTTAGGGTTAAGATCCCAATATATAAATTTTAGAGAAGCCAAATATCACATTGATTTAGGATCTGAGTACTTAGAGGTGTCAATATTGAGAGTGTAAATTCGATGACAGAAAAATGTTTGATATTTACCCATCTTTAACATTTATTTGCTTTTTAGTATGTCAACTTCCTATTTAAGAAAAAAGAATGCCGAGGCCAGAGAGATAGCATGGAGGTAAGGCATTTGCCTTTCATGCAGGAGGTCATCGATTTGAATCCTGGCATCCCATATGGTCCCCCGTGCCTGCCAGGAGCAATTATTTCTGAGCCTGGAGCCAGGAATAACCCCTGAGCACTGCCGGGTGTGACCTGGCACACACACACACACACACACACACACACACACACACACACACAACCACAAAAAAAAAGAAAAAGAAAAAAGAATGTCAATGGCAGAATAACTCAAATTTAATAAAGTAAAAATTTTAAATACAATGACCCAAAGTTCTTAGCTAATTCATTGTTAAGAATTACTTACAAGATTTTACTTAAAAATCATTAGTGTAAATCTATTTCCTAAATGCATATTTTGGATTATTGTTTAAGTACTATTACGATAATAGGCCATGAGGATCCATTACAATTTATGAAATTTGAAATACACACAGCTACTTTTAAATCAGAAATATTAGCACATGGGTCCAAATCATTTATATGTTTAAATATTTCATTTTAATTCATTCTAGGATTAAAATTTAAAAATCTAGGTTTAAGAGTCACCATCTAAGTTCATTAATATTGCTACCAATATTGCTGCCAACACTGATTTAATAGTGTTCGTATAAGGAAACTGTAGATATTTGATGCCATTAATTCTACAATATATCACATTTTCTTACCACATGAGATTTCATCCTCTGAATTATCCTAGCAAGGGTTGCAGTACATAAATCCAGTGGTCGTTCAAATTGATAATATATAACTCGATAAAAGTGTTATTAATAGTGAATTAGAATTATATCCACAAAGTCTCTGATTCTTTCTTTCAAAACTAAAGTTTGGGGTTAGAGCAATAGTACAACAGGTATTTATTCTGCATGCAGTTGACCAGGATTCAACCCCTGGCATCCTATATAGTCTTTTTAGCTTGCCAGAAGTGATCACTGAATGCAGAGCTGGGAGTAAGATATGAGCATCATCAAATATGGCCCAAAAAAGAAAACAAAAAACTAAAGCTGTGGACCAGGGAGATGACTCAAAGGACTGGAATACATGCTTTGCATTCAGGAGCCCAGAGTTTAATCCTTGGTGCTGTATAGTCTCTGGAGCAGCACCAGTTATGACCCCACCCTCAAAACACTGAACTAGAAATAGTCTCTGTACCTCCATTAGTTTTGGTTTAAAAGCACAAAATAAAACAGAAGTTTAAAGTTTAAATCCTTCCCTGTGAGTGATGGGACTAGAGAGATGGTACAATGGGTAGGTCTGTTGACTTGCGTACTTGCCAACCCAATTTGATCTCCAGCATCCTCTGAGCCTGTCAGAAGTGACTGCTGAGTGCAGAGCCAAAAATAAACCCTGAGTACTGTTGGATGTGACCCTAAAACAAATACAAATTTAAATTAAGTTAAAAATAAATTAAACCTTTGCTGTGAATGAGAGTTAGCATTGGAACACTTTGACTCACCTAGAATGACTCACTTATAGTGCTATGGCACTATAAAATCTTAGTCATCAAAGTCATATTGCTTTCTGCCTGCTCTGTCTTGGTCTCAGACATGGCTGTGGGTTTGTTGGAGGGGACACACTTTGCTGTAGATCTCCAAGAGCAGCTTTCCTGGGACTGCACTCAGCATGTGATTAGGGTGGGAGCAGGAATCAAACTCATAGCCTCACCCCTACAGGCGTTTTACCCATCCAGCTACCTCCCTGAGACAATGACCTTGGGAATGTTCTCAAGTGTCATTTTAAGGGATTCTTTTTATGACCCTTATTGCAAACTACCTTTTTATCAATTAATTTGCCCACAGTCAATTTATTTTTTAGCTGTCTGGAGTGAATCTACCATGCTTGAGCTTAAATTCTCTGAGAAAAACAGAATGCAGTTTTACAAGTGTAAGCCCTACCTATGCTAAAGCAACTCACAGGCCAGTTTTTTTTGTTTGTTTGTTTGTTTTGTTTTTGGATCACACCCATCAGTGCTCAGAGGTCACTTCTGGCTCTACGCTCAGAAATCGCTCCTTGCAGACTCGGGGGACCATATGGGATGCTGGGACTTGAACCACTATCCTTCTGCACGCAAGGCAAATGCCTTACCTCCATGCTATCTCTCTGGCCCCAGGCCAGTTATTTATTTATCTTTTGGGGTTTTTTGGCCACGCCTGTTTGATGCTCAGGGGTTACTCCTGGCTAAGTGCTCAGAAATTGCCCCTGGGTTGGGGGGACCATATGGGACACCAGGGGATCAAACCATAGTCCTTCCTTGGCTAGCACTTGCAAGGCAGACACCTTACCTCTAGCACCACCTAACCGGCCCCAGTTATTTTTTTTAATGCAACAGATCATAGTTTTTTCTTTCTTATTTTATTTTGATAGGTGCTTTTTAACTGCCATTTTTTAATATCTAGTGAATAACTAAAAACTCAGTCCCTTTAAAACTGACTTTTTATAGTTTGGGTGACACTCCCAGGTGTGCTCAGGACTTACTTTTGGCTTTGCATTCTAGGATCACTCCTTGTGGGCTCAGACCATATGGAATACTAGGGATTGAACCCCAGTTGCCTACATGTAGGACAAGCACTCTATCTGTTTTACTATTGCTTCAGTACCTTGATTGACTGACTCTTTGAAGAGCAGAGGAAGAAGACTCACAGCTTCTGGAAAGTTGAGATAGTCTGACATTTGGTAAGGAATGGAGAGAGTAGATTTTGTTGCCAAGGTAGTAAACTTGTCTCTTGTTGATAAACTTTTTAAAAGGTATTTTTTAAGGACTAATGTCTAAAAGGAAGAGGAAAAAGGAAGACTGTAACTATGTAATAGTCTTTGTAACTATGGAAAATAACAACTATTATGGACAACCTTGTAAGCAAGTTCAAATAATTAAAAAAAAAAAGAGCAAATGAGGGAGGGAAGGAGGAAGGAAATATATTAATAATATTTGACATTGTGTGATTGTGTGATTTTTCAGGCATCACTGAACTGCTTTTGCCACACAAGACCACACCAGGCCCACCTCACCCAGAAGCTCCACTGCACAGAGGGGCCATGCACTCTCTGCAGAAGTGGGCAAGCACTCATGCTCTTCTTGCTTCTCTGCAGTCCCACCCCAGCTGTACCTTTCCTGGATTCCTTTACCTGAGGCCTTGGGCTAAGACCCTCTTCACATGCCAAGGCCAAGACCCACTTAGAAAGGGAAAGGCAAAACTATAGAGATGTTTGCTCCCCACTCTCTAGACTCAGGACTTTCCCATCCCTAGTCATTAACCCTGCTCATCCAGAAAGATTCATTAACACCTAAGCCTTTGTGTTCCTTCAACACAGACCTATCAAAGTGGGTAGGCGTAGGAGTCAAAACCAGGCTTTCTCCAGCTTTAGCCTCTTTCTTTCACCAACTCAGGAAGTGATTTCTGACCTCTTGCATTCTGGGCCTGTCCCTTGGATTCTGACGGAAGTAGCTCAGCATCTTCCTGTTCAGCTGGGCTCTCCAGCCTCTGTAGATACATCCTGATGAGCACATATGACAAGCGATGCAATTCAAGTCAACTTGAAACTCCCTCTGCCTGACACTGAGCAAGGGACTCAAAAGAGCAAACCTCAAATACAATCTGTGCAGCTGACACTTCCTAATAGGGCTTATTACTTATTTTGCAGTACTCTGGATCCAACACAAGAGGAGGCAAAGAAAAAGAACACTTATCTTATAGGCAAAGCATTGTATTCACTCTCTCATGCTTTACTGGAGCTATAACCAGAAAGGTTTGCAATTTAAGTCAAGGAAAACAACACTAAGTGATCAACGCAGTGAAAAATGCATTGATTGCTCTAACCAACAAGAAAGAAAAGTTTGGTTTGATGAAAATATCCTGGTCTTGCTGCAATCTATTCACCCCTTTCTATCTACAAACTTTACTATCAATGGGCAATAGCTTCAAGAATTCTAGGATCCCTATCAGTCATCGTCATAGAAGCAAAGAAGAGCATAGCTGTTCTATCCCCCACCCCAATCCCTCACCCCAGTACCCTCTGGTTGATTATACAGACTCTGGTCATCTACTATCTCCTGAACTAATTCAGTGTCTATAAGCGACTTGATTCAAACCCTGTACACTGTTCCAAGAACTATTATCTTATCTAAGATCATGTGAAATTTTAAATATTAATCAGAAACTACTGAAAAGAGATGAATGGATCAATACTGGACATATATATATATAGATATATAGATATATAGATATATGTGTGTGTGTGTGTGTGTGTGTGTGTGTGGGTATCAAATAAATGAGCAGATCAAAAAGGTCTATACTTTAAATTTGGCCCAGAAGCTAGTTAAAAGTATTTTCTTATCATTCCTACTTGCTTAAACAAATACACACCCCCATTTCATAATGGCACTTAAAATAATAAACTCTTTAAGTATTTGGAGGGCATGTACAGCAGTCATCAGGAATCACTTCTGGTTCTATCTGTGCTCAAAGGCAACAACTACAGTGTGGCAGTGCTTGGGGAATCATACACAGTGTCACAATTTGAAAGATGATCTTGGAAGCGTCGGAGGATAGGTAAGTACCTTGACAATACTATCTCTGGCCCTTCAAACCATTTTTAAGAAAAATTATTTTGCCATCAACAAATTCTAAAACATGTCATCACTACAATCACTTTCTGGAGGAAATAGCTTTTCCGTGTTTAAAGTGCTGCAGGATAAAGTAGCCGCAATATGATCACAGAAACTTCAAAGGGTCTCAATTGTTCCCATTCCTAAAATAAGTTGGTGACAAGAGATGACTTAAAATACTCCAGAAACAATATCATCAGGTACATTACCTTCTGTATATGGAATATAAAGAGTAGCAGACTATATGCCTGAAGTATGTCAAAGGCTAGAAAAATATAAAGGATAGAACTTAAAACCTCCATAACAATTTTTTTCACCTGCCCTACATAGTGAAGACTGTAGATCTAAGATATAAATTCACACATTACTTCTCTCAGTTAGTGCTGGTATAATAATGTTTAGCCAATTTTAGATGTCATTGGTACAAAATGTTTAGGCTAATTGCATCACTTTTAGCCAGTCTATCTAATTCACTACCAATGAATACGATCTGAAAAATAATTCTGTTTGGCAAAATGTTTCTAAATAGACCTTGGGTATTTATAAACAAAGTGACTGATGCTATTTCTACTGGAATCTATAAAATGCCATCAGCAGGTGAACCTTTCCATGGAATAGCTCATTGGTACACTTTTTTCCTTTTCTTTTTTTTTTTTTTTTTTTTGGTTTTTGGGTTTTGGGCCACACCCGGCGGTGCTCATGGGTTACTCCTGGCTGTCTGCTCAGAAATAGCTCCTGGCAGGCACGGGGGACCATATGGGACACCGGGATTCGAACCAATCACCTTTGGTCCTGGATCGGCTGCTTGCAAGGCAAACGCGGCTGTGCTATCTCTCCGGGCCTTCATTGGTACATTTTTAAAATTGGGATTAGGTGCATGGAAGATTTGTTCTTTTTTTATCATTTGTAAAAACATATTTGAAGACTGTCTCCAGGAAATATCCCTGGGAAACATTCACGAGACAAGAGGCTTGAGAGTGAATTTTACTTGCCAAAAGACTCCAGATATATTTTATAAGGAGAAACAAAAAGAAATAAGACTATGTGTATTTAAGACTCCCAAATTCTCATGGGAGAGACAGCAAGATAAGCAGAAATTAACTCTGAGAGAACAGAAGATGGACCTCACACTAAAGTGACAAAAAGTTAAAGTTACAAGAGCTGGGGCCAGAGTGATAGATAGTACAGTGGATAAGGTACTTGCCTTGCATATGCCGACCCAGGTTCAAGCCCCAGCATGCCATATGGATCCCTGAGCCCATCAGGAAGCCACACACAAACACCAAAAAAAAGTTATAAAAACCATTTGAAGATAATGCCTAGGGCTAGAGTGATAGCACAGCTGTAGGGCATTTGCCTTGCACATGGCCACCTCAGGACGAACCAGTTTTCAATTCCCATATGGTCCCTGGAGCATGCCAGGAGTGATTTTTGAGTTCAGAGACAGGAATAACACTTAAGCACATCCAGGTATGAGCCTCCCCTTCCAAGAAAAAGAAGATAATTCCTAAACTAAACCTTAATATATCGTGAGTCAATTACAAGTTCAAACATGGGCAAAGAAAAAAATTATCTTTACAAAGAGCAAAGTGTACCTGGATATTTTTAATATAAAAATGACAGAGTAGGGAAAAAAATAAGGCTTCAGTCTTGATTTTACTTTTTTTTTTTTTTGGTCACACCCGGCGGTGCTCAGGGGTTACTTCTGGCTGGCTGCTCAGAAATAGCTCCTGGCAGGCAGAGGGGACCATATGGGACACCGGGATTCAAACCAACCACCTGGATAGGCTGCTTGCAAGGCAAACGCCACTGTGCTATCTCTCCAGACCCTGATTTTACTTTTAAGAAGAGGCCACCATCTGTTTCAAAAGGGAGCCAAGCCTAGAGGACCTGGTGTTGGAGCTGCTGTTTCTCAGACTTGAGGTCCTGGGTTCCATCATGATCTAGGGCCATGCCAGCGGGCACTTTTGTCTGGATCTCCAGCTCCACAGCCAAGTTAAGTGTCACAAGGCCAGTGAAGTTAGTGAAACTTCATTTGTCATCCAACAAAGTGAAGGGACATCTTCATATTGTAATCCATAAAGGCTGAATAAGACCGCATTCCCACCAGCAGTGAATTGTTCTTATTCTTTGTGATGTATGCCAGTCTCTATGACATGAGATGGTACCTTATTGTTGTTTTGATTTGCATCTCCCTGATGATTAATGATGTAGAGTACTTTTTTGTGTGTCTTTTGGCCATTTGTAAAAAACTAGAAATTGAGCTCCCATGTGATCCAGCTATACCACTTCTAGGGATATACCCTAGAGCACAAAAACATAACACAAAAAGGTCTTCTGCACACCTATATTTATTACAGCACTATTTACAATTACCAAACTCTGGAAACAACCCAAATGCCTGACAATAGATAGTAGCTCAAGAAACTGTGGTACATATGCACTACGCATCCATCAGAAAAATAAATGATATCATAACATTTTCCTATACATAGATGGACATGGAAACTATTGTGCTGAATGAAATAAGTCAGAGGGAGAGAGATAGACACAGAATAGTCTCACTCATCTATGGGTTTTAAGAAAAATAGAAGACATTAGTGCAATAATACAGAGAGACAATAGAGATGAGGACTGGAAGTTCCGGCCCATGATATGAAGCTTACCTCAAAGAATGGAGAGCGCAGTTAGAGAAATAACTACACTGACAACTATCATGACAATGATAGTGAGTAAGACAAATAGAATGCCTGTCTTGAATACAGGCAGGAAGGGTGTGGGGGAGTGTAGGGAGCCCCTTAGAACAGGCAGAATACTTAGGATCTTGTGACTTTGCTCAAAGCAGGTAACCTTGAGAATTAAATGTAAAACATTTAAGATCACCTTATATCCCACCTGCAGGCAGCCTTGAGAAATGGAATGTTGACCATTTAAGACTTAAGGGCACCAAACAGAGAGCCATAATCAAAGCAGGTAACCTCAAGAATTCAACATGTAAGGTCACCTTACTTGTATACCCCACCTGCTGGAGATAGGTTCCATTATCAGTTCATCCTGACCTAATGGAGAAAGATCTCATTATCTACACATTCCATCTCATTTGCTAATGGGTCCTGTTATGCCTGTTCTATATGTACGAGCAGAACTATGCCACAAAAAATATATAAGCCGGGCCTTGAGTTTCAATAAATTGGAATTGGGTTCAGTCTTGGCTGAAATCCTTTTCCCACTTTTGTCTGTCTTCGTGTCTGTCTTTGTATGTCTGTCGTCATGTCTGTCTTTGTGTCTTTGTGTTTGCATCTCCCTCGAAGAAAGAATAACCACATTTTAACTGGGGTATCCCTGCAGGAAGGGCACCCACATTTGAGGGAGATGGAGGTATTGGTGGTGGGAATGTTGCACTGGTGAGGGGAGTGCTCTATTTTTAATATATATTAAATATATATATTTAATATATATTAAAAATAGAGCACTCCCCTAAAAATAAATATCTTTATTTAAGCACCATGATAACAAGCATGTTTGAGGTTGGATTTTAGTTATATATATATATATATATATATATATATATATGTATATATATATCATGGTGCTTAAATAAAGATATTTATTTATTTTTAAAGTGAAGGAAAAGAAACAGAGGAGAGAAGGGAGATGGTATTATTTATTCCTGCTTTTGAGAAGTATGCCCCCTGGAAGACTTTTAAATATGAACTTTAGGATTCATAAAGATCAGCTAGACCAGGTTTTAATGTTAGGGTGAGGAACAATTAAGTTCAGATTTAAGACCTTGACTGTGCTCAGAAAATAAAGCAAGTGCTTCTGGATTTAACATTTATGAGACTTGGTGAACGAAGAGGCATTGAATCAGATTTCTCCCCTAGACCACCAAGGTAGTTTCTGCCATTAATTTGTTCCTAATCTCATATAAATTGTTTTACTCTGAATATTTACACTATAAATATAACCATCCCTACTCAATGAGTTAAGTTAGATAGACATAAATATTCTTTATACCATCTGTGTGATGATCATCACTATGCAAAGAGAGAAAAGTCCTTGACACCTACTAGAATTTGGACACAAGAGGTTAAATGTCTAGTCTAGTTTCATAGGATGGAACATAAAATTTAAAAAGTGATAGAAAAAGTTCTTATAAAGGTCCAGAGTGATGGGACAGTGAATAGGATGACTTGTACATGGTTAACCAGGGTTTGTTTCCCCACTCCCATCCCGTATGGTTTCCTGAGTGTTTCCTGAGTATAGAACCAAGTATTGTCAAGTGTGACCCAAAAACTAAAACAAAAATAAGATTCTTTGAAACAAACTTGAATCCTATTTTATCTCCATAAGATGCGAGGTCAAAATATCCAGGACCAAAAATGTGGCAAAGAGACTTTGAACCTTGAAAATATGAACTTGTCAACTTGTCAGTGACCTGGGAGTAAAAACAATAGATAAAATTTATTAAAGATAAAAGAAACTAGAAAAAATGTACTTCAAATACTGAGTGCTTTCTAAATGTTTTCTAAACAGGGATAAATGACCTTGAGACCTATTGGTTTATTTTTGCAATAGAAGTATGTTTAACGTTCTTTTAGAAGGAAATGTAATTTTGGGGCCAGAGCGAAGGCGCGGAACGGTAAGGCGCCTGCATTGCCAGCGCTAGCCTAGGAAGGACTGTGATTTGTTCCCCTGACATTCCATATGGTCCCCCAAGCCAGGAGTGATTTCTGAGTGAATAGTCAGGAGTAACTCCTGAGTATCACCGGGCGTGACCCAAATAATAATAATAAATAATAATAATAAGTAATTTCAACACTTCCATTATGTTATTTACTGCCAGCTTTATTTTATTTATTGATTTATTTTTTTCCTTGGGAAGATGTAGACTCATAACTTGGATAAATGTGGTCTAGAAAAATGCAAAAATGAGACCAAACTACTATTCTGGAAGTTAAAGATTTTAAGAAAATAGCCTGAGATGTGTATGTATAATGTCCTTGTCTGGGGCAAAAAGACTACTGCAGAGATAAGTATGTATTAACTAGTCTTCATCCATGTATTTCTCATAAAATCTTTTTTCTTAAATTAGCATGGTTCTAGTATTTCTGGCATATAACTCTTATTTTATGATCTTATTCAGTATTATGGCTATAGATAGAATATATATTGTTGACTAAAAAAATTTATAGCACAGGGCCGGAGAGATAGCATGGAGGTATGGCTTTTGCCTTTTATGCAGAAGGACGGTAGCTTGAATCCCGGCATCCCATATGGTCCCTGTGCCTGCCAGGGGCGATTTCTGAGCATAGAGCCAGGAGTAACCCCTGAGTACTCCTGGGTGTGACCCAAAAATTAAAAAAAAATTATAGCTTGGTATTAGTGAACTTGGAATCAGTGAAGTATTGAGACAACATCTTTATTTGGGAGTGATAAAGCACTTTCTCCTCAATATATTCCCCCAAATACTTATATTTTATTAATAATATATAATGTTGGCCCGGAGAGATAGCACAGCGGCGTTTGCCTTGCAAGCAGCCGATACAGGACCAAAGGTGGTTGGTTCGAATCCCGGTGTCCCATATGGTCCCCTGTGCCTGCCAGGAGCTATTTCTGAGCAGACAGCCAGGATTAACTCCTGAGCATCGGCCAGGTGTGACCCAAAAACCAAAAATAAATAAATAAATAATAATAATAATATATAATGTTATTAGGTGCTATACACTTATTCCTGGCATCCCAGGAGTCAAGGAATGAACCCAGATGGACCCTATGCAAAGCCAACATTTTTTATTCTTCTGCTCATAAAACTCTCATACTTTTTTTTATTTTCCATTAACAAATGCTAATTCTAATTTTCTGATGGCTCATCAGAAAACCTTAATATAACCTTTATGCTACTTTATGCTAATCTTTCTCTCATAACCCAATAGCCAATGCCTCAGTAAATATTATCTTTTAGAAACTATAAAATCTTGACAAAATTTGCCAAGAATGCAGAGCTTTGAGAACTACTTAGCACATCATATCATATATAACTACATTGAGATCAATCAATAGCCACTAACAATGTAACTGGTTTGGGGCCAGGGATGTAACTCAGTGGTAAAGCAAGTGAATCTTTACAGGTAGGAGTCTGAATTTGATACCAGGCACCAAAGAAAGAAGGGAAAAAAACACAACTCACATTAAAAGCCATAGAAGAACCATACTCTGGCAGCCTTTCTGCCTGTCTTGCTCATCGGGTACTGTTCTTGACTCGATCCCAGAGTGATTTCGCCCTCTTGGGAGCATGTCCCCATACCATCCCCCACCCTAAATGTGGACTGTAACCCATGACTTGCTCTTGATAAATTTTAGTAAAGGTGATGGAATGAGTTTCCAGGATATGTGACAGAAGACCTTCTCTTGGGGACGGGGCAGAGTGAATGTATTATTATAGAAGGTTGAAAGTTTGACTGTTGGGAATTTGCCAACCCAGATTCAATTCCTGGCATCCCATAAGGTCTTCCAAGCATCGCCAGGGGTTACTGAGCACAAATCCAGGAATAACCACTGAGTATCACCTAGTGTGGCCCATCCATGCCTCACCACCATCCCCCTCCCCAAAAAAACTTTCTCTGGGATTTCTGGGCTTGATTACTCTAATAGACAGAATCACCTAGTTAAAAACAAAACAAAACAAAAAAAAAAACAACTAAAAATGTTTTCTTGCCTCCAGCCACCTATTTGGAGTTGAATTCTGTTGACAACCACTGAGTGAGCACAAAGGTAATTCCCCTCATACCTTCCTCTGTTGACCCTGAGATCCTTGAGACCTAGATGATACCTTGATGACATCATGTGAGACCCTTCAACAGAGTTCCTTGCTAACCTGTACCTAAATTCCTGACCCAAAGAATCTATGAAAGAAAAAAGTGTTTGCTTTCTGAAGCCCATAGATTTTATTTTATTTTTTTTTATTTTTTAATTTTTAACTATGAGAACAAAGATGCAAAGAAAGAGGACAAGCTAAAGTTACAGTGGAAGGACAATCACCCATAACATAATTCTTAGAAGAGTCCCCTTGCTGATATCTTAACTTTGAACTTTCAGCCAAAAAACATTAAGAATAAATAAAGCAGAATCCATGTTCCTCAAGAACATTAAGATAAATAAAGCAGAATCCATTGTCCCTCAAGTCCCCAGATTGTAACACATTATAATATTTCTTAACATCACACAAGGCAATCTAAAGCCATAAAAATTACATAACTCCTTAAACATTAGAGGCATAGTATTTTTTACATTTCCATGTACATGCATATTAGCTTAAGTTAACCTCAAATTTTAAGTGTTTTTTTTTTTTAAGGATTAGAGTCAAAGGAGCACAGTAAAAACGGTGTTAGAGAGGCAATTGCTGTTTGCATAGGCCCACCAAAATATGAGGGGAATGGAAAGGAATAACCTTGGCCTAAATACAAAGAGACCCGACCCCTGAAGTTTCCTGGCATAAGACCAACTCTAGGCTCCAGGCAAGCTAGATTGTCCAATCCAAGACATTGTCTGTAGTGCCAACACAATTTTATTTTTTACACAGTCTCTGTTGTTGGTATCATGTTTCTGTATTAAATATCCTGGAATCTGCATATCCTACATTGAAGTCAGGATGTGGAGCGTCCTCTTGTTTCACCTCACCATTAAAGGGCAATGCAGAGAGCCCTGTCCTGTAAGCAGGTTGTTGTTGTTGTTGTTGTTGTTGTTGTTGTTAAGTCTTCTCAGTGTTAAGGGAAGTCTCTTTTGAGCAGGTCGATGTCTGAGCAGTGGTAGGGTCTTCCGTGGTAGAGGATTGCTTCCAGGTGATGTTATAGACAAACCTGGATGTTTCATGGATGGCTTCCCTGGTTCAGGGGTGAATGGAAAATGCCCTTTCTTCTGAGGCCTGTGCCAGGTCATTATGTCAATGTTCAGGGTGTAAGGTCCCTTTGCACTACAAGATTTGTGTGTTCCAATCTCTATTAGATAGGATCTTATTTGCATGTTTAGTATTTTCCCATTTTAATGTGCCTATGCAAAAAAGGAGCAGTGCCACGTGGCGTTATTGGCGCATATGGGGGCCATAAGAACAAGTCCAACAATCCCCATGACATGGTTCAATCATAAGTATTAAACTGGGGGACTCTTTCAACAAAATTCCTTGTTGAACAGCTCATAAGGAGAAGATAAAAAGTGGTTAGAATTGGGGGCCGGGCGGTGGCGCTGGAGGTAAGGTGCCTGCCTTACCTGCGCTAGCCTAGGAGACTGACCGCGGTTCGATCCCCCGGCGTCCCATATGGTCCCCCAAGCCAGGAGTGTCTTCTGAGCGCATATAGCCAGGAGTAACCCCTGAGCGTCACCGGGTGTGGCCCAAAAACCAAAAAAAAAAAAAAAAAAAAAGTGGTTAGAATCGTCACTGTATAAGAGAATATTTAGTAAGACTTGTAGCTGTCAGAGAAAAAAACACAAAATGTTCTAAACAAATACATGTCCATTTTATGTCTTTTGAAATAGTTTGGGATTGTCACACACAATGCACGGCTTTGGTCTGTGATTAGGATTGTGCAGTAAAGTTAAAAAGAGTAATGGGGGTTAGTGATGTTTGGGGGGGTGAGGGAGTTAAGGAGTAAAAATGAACTTTGTAGGGGTGTGGGAAAGGGAAGAATACAAAATGGACATTCTGGATACGCAAAACAAACATAAAGATAAGGGATACTCTTAATATATGCAGTGCGTGCCCCCGCGTGGTTTTTCATATGTGGACTAGTCAGAAATTGCCAGTGACAAACAGCGCAACCGAGCAAATCTCAGCACACCCCAAGTTAAGACCCACCATTTCTGGCCTCCTGGGCTGGAACCCCAGAAGGCCTGGAGGCTGGGGGCAGAAGAGGGGAAGGCTGGGGGCCTATCAAGGCTTCCAGCACACCCAAGTTAGGGAGAAGGCCTTCCACATGGGGTCTCCCCAAACCCCATGCGGCTAGAGCTAGCCTCCAGATCAAGAGAGGATGGATAGAGAGCTGGAAGCCAGGATCTGCCCGCCCTAAACCCTGTGCCCTTCCCACCCTAGAGCTGGGGGAAGGGTGGGGAAGGCTTGGGACCTCATCCAGGAGGGATCCCCGACACCCACCTTGTCTGGCCACCTGGGCTGCCACCCCAGAAGGCCTGGAGGAAGCCCATAGATTTTATTTATTTATTCCTAATTTTTATTATGATACTCTGATTTTCTAAGTTGTCTATAATGGAGTCATTTCAGACATTAAATAGTCAGAAACCAATATGAACTTCCTCACCAGTATCTCCAATTTTCCATACCCTATCCTAGCCTGCCCCTTGCAGGCACAAGCAAATTTACTTACTATTATTTGTCCCAACACAAGCCAAATGGAATTATCAATACTTCAATCAATAAGGGTCAACTTGAAATGATTGTTTGATCTCTCCATGGTGTTATTAAAGTTAGTGTTTGAGGATTTAGAAGGCTGTGGTTTGTGCTGTGTTATCTTGTTCTGTGTTATCTTTAGGTTCACTGAGTTTGGTAGATTTCTATATAACTTTCCCGTTAGATTTCTTGTAATACAACTATGCTGTCACTACTATAAAATATTGACCTGTCATGCAGCCCTGTATAGCCTCACTGTCCAGGATTTATAGATCTGAAGCAAATTTGGTGGCTTGGAAATATGAAAAGTTTAGGTCTCAGAACTGGGTCATTTCAGTCAGAGGGTGTAGGGCATGCATGGAGTTGGCTACTATAGTTCATGTAGAAAGAAATATCTGCCCCACCTTTCTGAGAATGCCACAAAGGTATCATCCAGGACCAGTCTACCAGGGAGATACCAGTGGACATTACTTTCTTTTGGAGTTTGATGGAAGAACTAGGCCATTTTTCTCCCAGAAAGATGGCAGCTGTTGGTGGGGTTGCTGGGTTTTTCAGTAGAGAGGTAGTAAGTCCATAAATTTTTAATCAATTTGTAATATAGCAATAGGTAACTAACTCATATCACTATAGCCAGTTCTAAAAGAACATCTAAATTGTATAAGACAGATCTGAATCCTTATGGCTTGAGCCATAGTGTAGCAAGTAGAACATTAGCCTAGCATGCAACCAATCCAGGTTCAAATCACCAGCATTCCATCTGGTCCCTGGATCATTGCTTGATGTGGCCCCAAACAAAAACAAAACAAACAAACAAAAAAATCTAGTTGCCAATGTAACTGTTCATTTCTAAGTTCTCTGGCTTGTTCTTCTGTGAGTTTTTGCTTCACACTGGCCTGCTGGCTACTTTTCAACATACAGTTCTATTCCCTTTTTACAATATTTGAACTTGTGTTTTATATGCTTGGAAGACTTTTCTCCAAGGATTCACATGGTTTGCATGTTGTTGTCTTTTTTTTTAACTTATACTGAAATACTTCCTTATCATTGAAACTTTTCCTGATTACCCAGTAATGTCAATAAACTTCTCTGTGGGGGCCAGAGAGATAGCACAGCAGTAGGCCATTTGCTTTTCATGCAGTCAATCCAGGTCAGACGATAGTTCGAATCCTTGCATTGCATATAGTCCACTGTGCCTGGCAGGAGTGATTTCTGAGTGTAAACCCTGAGAGCCGCTGGGTGTCACCCCCCTCAAAAAAAAAACCAATTTCTCTGCACAGTACTTCTTATCTTTCTACTGTCCTTTATCCTCCTTGTTTTCCCTATTTTTTATTTGCATGCTTGAGGGTTGTCCTTCTCCCCTAACCAAAATAAAAACACCAGGAAGAACTGTTTTATTCATTGCTACATCCCAAAGTAATAGAACAGAATTGAATACACGGTAAGCACTTGATTTATCGAATAAATGAATGAACTTGTGGTCCTTTCGTGCTAGAATTGGTACATTTGAAAGTTGTCAACATTTTAATGGGAGAAAAATGAGGATGCAACAGGATTCTGTTTAGGAGCTCTGGAGCAAACAAGACATAAATAGTCTTTGGACTCGGAATTGCTATTAACAACCTACCCTTGCTTAGGATAGGAAGCAAAATTATAATTGAATGCTATTACAAGTTGGTAATTTTTCACATGAAGAAAAAAATCTGTTCCATAATCACAGACTGTACCCCTAACCTTGGCTAATCATCTTGCAAATGCATGTGATTAGTCACCGTGGGTAATGTGAGAGGGAGTGCCAGCAGCTCCGGCCCTGCAATCCATCACCAACACAGGGGAAATAACTCAAATTTTGTATCCTACTAATGGAGGGTCAGTACCATCAATTTTCTATTTGAAGGGCAATCCACACCAAATGCCCAAAAATGCACCAAAATTTTGAGAAGCATTCTTTGCTCCTACTAACCTTATCTAGCAAAACAACAGATTTAACCCTGAAAGGATGTATCACAGTGAGGAAAGTGCCTAGATAAAAAGCCCCAAAACAAATCATGCAAGGCCATCCTGTTGGTTGTTTTGATAGAATGTCTAAATGTATGGCTATTTAAGAGAATAGCCTTTTATCAAAATGTCAGAAGAATCTATTTTTTTTTATAAAACCTAACAATTTGATTCAAATGGCTTTTCGGGACTAAATGTCTTATATTGAAAACGGGTCAGAGGTTCACTACAGCCCAGTGAGGAATTACTGTGGCATTAATGCCATCATGCAGTGTTTTCAGACTGGAAGGTAAATAGAAACTAATAAGAAGAACTTCTGAGAATAGGCAGGCATGTAAAGAGCTAAGTGACTTAGGGTATCTAAAGTCATTAAAGATGACAGAAAGGGATTTGTCAACTACTTAGAGAAAGAAAAAAAAAGTGATGGGATGAGGCGCACTGTTTATAGAATATAATACTAAAGGGTGATAGAACACTAAAATATTTCTATTTGGTCTCCTTCAAATAGGAAAGGTCCAATTTAAAAAGGGGAATTATAGCCAAAGATTGTTGGGAAGATAGTAGAAAGGGCACAGAGCCATTTTAAGTGAATTTAAGTTTCTAAGACCAAGCAAATTACATCCTCAGAAGCTGAAAGAATTTATAGATGAAATCTCAACACTGCTATTTGGTAAGGAAAAAGGACTAGACACTAGAAAATGGAATGTGGCTCTGTGGGCTGTGCTGTTTTTGTTTATTTTTTGTTATGAAAAATATAGTGATTATTTTTAAAGTTGTAAACATAGAATGTAAACAAAATTTAAGAGTGAATCTGTGAAACTTGTGGGTAAAATTTGAGATTGAGAGAGATCAATCTCTCTCTCCCGTCTCCCTCATTTTTGTTTGTGTGTTTGGGGGTCACTTCTTGTGTTCAGAGAACATGTGGTACCAGGGATCAAACCCAGGACTTTTGCCTGCAAAGCATTCATAAAAACCTTTTAGCTCCTCTTCCAACCCAGAGTTCTCTCTACTTTCTTTACAGCCTCAGAACTCTGGGATAACAAACACTATGCGCTACTTAAAGCATAGTATTGAACTTGAATTGTCCTCACACAATTCCAGGCTCCTGGTTGACCTAGTACTATTTGTGAGTGAAAAATCTCCATTTCTCTTGTTCTATATTTCCAAAGAGAGAGAACATCAATAATAATACTTCAGGCCCCTCTCTACTTGACTTATTTGTGTACATGCAAGAAGGAATTAAACCCTTTAGCTCAGAGCCTTTTTTCTTCCATTTTTGGAACCAGCTTATTAGAAAAACAAATGATCTCAAGTCACCTTTTCTGCCAAGCAGAAAACTTCTTTCATGCTGGTTTGATCAAGCAGAGGGAAAGTGTGTGGTTGTTGATCATTGCCTCTGATTGGGTGTCTACAGCAGCCCACTGTAGGACAGGAGAAACCCCTGTTGGCCACAGATTAAAACACACTCCTAGGTTCCTTTCTCCATAATAAAGCCAGTGATCCAATTTCTGCTAAGATTGGATCTCTGTTATTGGGAGATGGGGGAGCCTGAGGTTGGAACTAAGAAAGAAATGCTATTTATCAGTCAACTAGAACCTCAACAAGAGGAAGACAACAATAAAGATAATACTAGGTGTATGAGGATTATTTCTAAGATATATTGCACTTGGATCTCTCAGTTCTTTCAGTTGTTTAATCTTCTATGGCATTCTGGGGAAGGAAACACTACATGTTTGGATCTATATAAATAAGAATGGGAGCCACAGAGACAGTATAGAGCGTAGGGCCTTTGTCTTGCATGCACCTGAACTGGGTTCAATCTCCACATCCCATAAAGTCTCCTGAGCATTGCCAGGAGTGATTCTTGAGTCATAGGCAAGAGTAACCACTGAGCATTGCAAGATGTGGCCCCCCAAAATTGTTTAATTGATAGAATGGGAGAAGAGCATTGATTCATAATACTTAATATTTCCTTAGCTCTTAAAAAACCCTAGACACTAAGTTAAGTGTTCACACCTATCCCCTTATCATTTTCCATAGACAGATATATGAAGGTGATCACAATCCTTTATTTGGGGATTCCACACCTGGCAGCACTCAGGGGTTATTCCTGACTCTGTTCTCAGAAATTACTCTCAGTGGGCTTGGAGGACCATATGAGATGCCAAGGATCAAACTCAGGTCGGTCCCATGTTGACAGCATGCAAAGAAAATGCCCTACAACTGTGCTATCTCTCCAGACAAACCACAATCCCTTTTTAGAGGCAGATTGGCTTTTCAGTCACATCTAGTTTTAGACCATACCCACCCTGCTTAGGGCATTTGCCTTTATCCCTATGATTTGTTTAGCTTAACATCATATCCCCTAGTTCTATCAAAGTTGCAACAAAATGCAAGATCTCATCTTATATTATAACTGAGTATAACTGAGTATGTGCATGTATACCATGGTGCTTTTAAAAATCTGCTCACTTACACTTGAGCATCTTGATGGTTTCCAGATCTTGACCAATGAAAATAGCACTGCAGGGAACATAGATTTGCATATATATTCCCAAATATGTGTGTGTGGGGTTTGTCTATGCACATTTTGCTAAGAGTTTTTGTCTCAGATCAATGTCAAATCTCATCAAAATCTTTCTCTATATCTATTATAGAATCATACACATTTTCTCTTTCCTTCAATTCAGTGTTCTCATGAACTGAGATCCATGTATGAAGCAATCTTTGAGCACCTGGAATAAATCCCTTTTGGTCATGATGCACTATCCTTTTAATAAATTGTTAAATTGAAGTTTGGAGAAATAGTACAACAGATAGGGTGCTTGATTTGCACACAGTCAAACTAGGTTTGGTCCTCAGCATTCCATATGTTACCCGAAGAACCACTATTAGTAATTCCTGAGTGCAGATCCAGGAATCACCCCCTGAGAATCACCTGGGTAGCCCTAAAACCAAAACAAATAAACAAAATATATTGTTAAATACATTGTTTAATTCAGTTTGCTAAGATTTTGTTGAGCATCTTTGCATACATGTTCATCACAGAGATTTGGTCTATAGTTTTGAAATGTATAATACCACAGGAACTAAGAGAATTGCTCTTTGGGGATTCTTTGGAAGTGCTCTCCTCAGGAATTTGTTCTTGGGGTTCGTTCCCTAGAAATTTCTTCCTGATTGCTTAGTGTTCAAAATGTAGTCTTTCTTTCTACATGAGGATATTCCAATCTCTCTCCATTTTCTTTCAGGGGTCTTCTTCCACCCCTTGTTTCTGGGATTAAACAAAGTCTTAGTATAGATTCTACAGCAATCATAAGAGGAAGCAAATAGCAAGATCGCTATGCAGCCATCTTGGTTCAACCCCCAGGTATGATATATTGTTGCCCTGAATACTAAAAGTAGCTTCTAAAAGCGGCATAGATTTCTGTAACCATGGTGCTTAAATAAAGAAATTATTTAAATAAAAAAGGCAACATAGAGATGAGGCCAGAGGGATAGTATAGCATTTTAGGCACTTGCCTTCTATACAACTCTGCTGGGTTCAATTCCTGGCACCACAGGAGTAAGCCCTAAACACATTTAAGGATGACAAAAATAATAAATAAATAAATAAAGTATAATAAAAGAGGCAGAGAATATATCAGTAATCAAAAACATACATACTGTGTTAATGACCTAGTTGTCTCGCTCAATTTTGGATTATTTGTACTAATTATCTACTTACAGAAACTCAATATTTACTACATTTTCTGTAAAAAAAAAAAAAAAGAATAAGAATCAGAAAAAAATGCTCTTCAAAGTTCATTATGAAAGTTCAAGGAATTGTTGGAGCAATTCATAGTATGTAGCACCAAATCTCAATTATTCATCTAAGAGTGACTCTCCAAAGACTTGGGATTTAGAGTTCACAAAGTAAATGAACAGGTAAAGCAACTACCTTAATGTACCTGTAAGCAAAGTAATTTTCTTTAGCTCAGGAGTCAGGATACTAGTTGTGGTCTAGTTTTGAGAATCTGCTTTAGAAAGCTTGAAAATTGTTGTTTTTCATCATGCCCATGTCATCAATGTCTGAAGGCCTGGAAATCTTTGTCTTTCAGCTGATCCTATAATAAATACCTGTGTGCAAGCCTCCATTTTGATCTATATCTCAAAGGAGATGAAGTAGAATCATAAAATATTTGTTCTCAAGTCATCAACCTGAGGGTTTTTTGTTTTTGTTTTTGTTTTGCCTTTTGGGTTATACCCAGTGATGCTCAGGGGTTACTCCTGGATATGCACTCAGAAATTGCTCCTGGCTTGGGGGAATCATATGGAGCGTTGGAGGATGAAACCATGGTCTGTCCTAAGTTAGCGCATGCAAGGCATACACCCTACCTTGTGCCACCTATCCGGCCTCAGCATGAGCTATTTTTACATAAAGATTGCATCTTAACAACAAAGAATGTTTTCTTAAAGGAGGACATCAAACATCAGAAGAAGTTGGCATGATCCCATTGTTTACATTTTATCAGATACCCTGGAACAAGTATAGATAGTAAGAAAAACTATCCATCCATGAATTGTACCACAATTCAATAGCTTGCTTAACATTATCAGCCCAAGGTCATTTTAGGCAAAGGGTCCCCAAAACATTCAAAATGTATTTCAAAAATGCTTATTGATTCTGCAGACTGATACCAAAAAAACTTCTAGAGTTAAATAGTCTCTCCCACCAAAATTGGTTCTACGTGCTTATAATTACATTTCAAACATCTGCTCTAACAATCACCTCTGGTCTAGTTTTTGCAACATTGGGATTGACAGACACCATCCTCACTGACAATAGCTCTGATTCAACCTCAGCTTGAGTCCTGAGAATTTGCAGTTGGGAACCTTATCTGAGCTGTCACCATTATGTCTTATCATCCTCAAGCAAAGGCCCATCCCTGATGGCAGACTACTAAAATTGCCTTTGATATCATTGTTGGGAGAACTGGAGCCAATATTGGCTAGATTTATTTTTTTCAGTCCAGAGCTTAACATTTTTATTTTCAGCAACTAGAATAAAATTTTAAAATATTATTCATGTTGCGGGGAGAAGGAAGGGCTAAGTTAACCCGTTATATTGGCTCTCATGGACAGAGAGGTCAACCCATCAACTATTTTTATAAAGTCCACAGGCCAAAGTTTTTTGTATTTTTCAAAAATGCAAAAGTAAAAAGATCCAAAGAAGAAGATTATTTCAGAAAGCTTGTGTATTTTCTGAAATTTTAATTTGAGTGTCCATTAATCAGTGTTAATTGCCATACTGTGTTGTTCATAAATTTACATATTATCAGATTCACAACAGACATATAAGAGAAGAGTTAGCAAAAGGTGAAATAGTTATCATTTTAGTTCCTTGTTTCCCAAAGTTGGGTGATACA
This sequence comes from Suncus etruscus, assembly GCF_024139225.1. NCBI lineage: Eukaryota > Metazoa > Chordata > Mammalia > Eulipotyphla > Soricidae > Suncus > Suncus etruscus. The sequence continues at coordinate 18,228,553 of NC_064863.1, read as the reverse complement.
GGCCTTGCTAAAGCAATATAGATGGGGTGATAGCAGTAGCTTTGTATAGTTGGGACCATTTGTTTTCTGTTTAACTTACAAATTGATTTCCAGAGGGCCTTGGAGTCTATTATTTTCAGAAAAGGAAGCAGAAGAAAAATAAATCTGGAACCTCCAATCTAGTTTAAAAAAAGAATTTCTAAACTAGGGCTAAAGACAAAAAAATTCCCTTTGGAAGTTGGCCCCATAATTTAGCTTTCTTTTACAAATTGCAAAAGTGTGCTGAGACAAAGGACTAGAAATAAGATGAGATAGAGATAGAGATGTTTCAAAAACAATCATGAGCAAATTGGTCCAGATTTAATAATTAATTGGTAAATTCTTGCATTATGGCTTGGTGATAAGAGAATATTTAGAAGCACCTCTGAGCACCACCTGCTGTGGAATTTCTAGTTCTCTCTTCTAAAACTGAGTAGAGATGCAAAATGAAAACCATCCATTTTCTCCCTTGATGCAGCTGAGGAAATCAGCTGGAATTACAGAATTTGTTAATAGAACACAGAATTTTTTTTTACAACTCCATATTTCTCTGGAGCTTTGGAACCTCATTAAAAGGTCAGGTGAAAGCAATTGTATAGTAGGAAAGACTCTTGCCTTGCATATGGCTGACCTGGTACCCCATATGGTCCCCAAAGTCCTGCCAAGGGTGATCTCTGAGTGCAGAACAAGGAGTAAACCTGGAGCACCACCAGATGTAGCCCTAAATCCAAAAACATTACCAAACCCTTGCAGTCTCAGAGAATATGGTCTCAAAAAGTCCTAGTGCTCTGTGGTCAAACAACTTGGATGAGATTCCGAGTTAATATAGACAGAAACTTCAGAACCCACACCTAGGTCCTAGGTCTGTTGATTCAGATGATGAAATCTTCGGGAACCTTCTGATGGGTGGAAAATTTATCCAGGAGCAGTTAGATAACTAGATGTTTTGAGATAACTCGATGTTTTTCATCATTTATCAAAGGCTAACTTAAACACCATATTTATGGGTTGTTGTTTTTTTTTTTTTTAAGTTTTTAGCAGTGAAATTAATGTAGTACATACAGGTGCTGATTTTTAATAAAGTACATTTAAAGGTGATATAATACTGCAATGTTACTTAAATAAAATTAGTTTAAAAAAAAGGCTCCTGGGCCCAGAGAGATAGCTCAGCGGTGTTTGCCTTGCAAGCAGCCAATTCAGGACCAAAGGTGGTTGGTTCAAATCTCAGTGTCCCATATGGTCCCCCGTGCCTGCCAGGAGCTATTTCTGAGCAGACAGCCAGGAGTAACCCCTGAGCATCGCCAGGTGTGGCCCAAAAACCAAAAAAAAAAAAAAAAAAAAAAGGCTCCAGGATAGTGGACAGTGGTGAATAGATTGGTATTGGAACATTGTGTGCCTGAAACTCAATTATAAATGTCTTTGTAGCTTTATAATACAAGGTGAATCAAATTTAGGGGGGAGGGATGGAGGTTTGAACCAATGGTGCTCAGAGGTTACTCCTATGTTCAGGCAGTGAATTACATTAAAATATTGTTTTTATTTCATTAAAAATTCTGATTTACAAAGTTATTGATAGTTGAGTGTTAGGCATATAATACTACAACACCAATCCTACCACCAGTGTGGGTAAATTACTTTTGATGGTGCTCAGGGACCAGATGGGATGCAGGTGATTGAACTAGATGAGCCTCCTGGCAAAGCAAGTGCCCTACCTGCTGTATAATCACTCTACTTCCCCTTCCCCCAAATGACATCTTTAGTTCTTACTTTTTATGATAAAACATAAATTGTTTTGTTAATAAAACAAAGAGAAATGAAATGATTGTTTGAGGATTAATGTAAGTCTATTACTGTTTTATTCATGTTTGAAATACCACAGTTAGACTTTTTTTTTTCTATTTTCCTCCTTACTTTCTTCTCCACTACAGACTCCAACTCTTCCTCTGCTGTCTTCTTCTTCCCTTGTATATGAAAGTTCAGTCACTTGGGACCAGAGCGGTGGAGCAAGTGGTCACCAGGTGTGGCCCAAAAGCAAAAAAAAAAAAAAAATAGTTCAGTCACTTATCAAAAAATACTAGTTAATCCCTTTAGTTTAGGATTTTTTTTTGGGGGGGGGCACATCCCATGATGCTCAGGTGTTACTCCTGGCTATGTACTCAGAAATCGCTCCTGGCTAGGAGGATCATATTGGACAAGGGGGACTGAACCCAGGTCTGCCTTGGGTCATCGGCATGCAAGGCAAATGCCCTAGTGCTGTGCTATTGCTCTGGCCTCAATTAATCCTTTTTAATGTCTTGTTCTAATTTTTCAATTTAGATGGTCTCAGTCTCAGTCTGTGCTTCAAGCACAATTTATATGCTATGATTAAAAATTCTTCATCATCATCATCATCATTATCATCATTATCATCATCACAGTCCTTGCTGAAAACCCCAGACTAGTGCTTATTCAGCATCAGCATTTGACTGTTTTCAAACGGACCTCAGACTTAAAATGTCTTCAGAGAATTTATGGTCTTGGGGTCAGAAACATAGTAGTGGGTAGGACACTTGCCTTGCACGGCCCACCGACTTCAATCCCGAATCCCATAGGGTTCCCCCAAGCAATGCTACATGTGATTCCCAAGTGAAGAACCAGGAATGACCCCTGATATCATTGGGTATGACCCCACCAAAAAAACAAAATATAAAAAAGAATTCTTTTTTTTTTTAAACTTGATTCATTGGTTGATTGGTTTTTGGGCTACACCCAGAGGCTCTCAGGGATTACTTCTGTCTCTGCACTTAGAAATCGTCCCTGGCAGGTTGCGTGACTATATAATGATGCCAGGAATCGAACCAGGTCCCTCTCTGGTCAGCTGCATGCAAGGTACTACCACTGTACTATTCTCCGGTCCCCAAAAAGAATTCTTGATCTTTCCTTGCAAACTAGTCTTTCTCCATCCAGAGTTTCTTGTCTTCTTGAGAGGCAATTTCATCCACACAGGCAAACTAAGGAACTGGAAAGCATCATTCACATTTCCCTTTCACTCATGATCTGTGTTTAAAACAAACAAATAACAACAACGCCAAGGTGAGTCTCATGTTTTAGCAAAAAGCATGCCATTCATGCGTATGTCGGCACCACTTACTATCCAACTCCATTCCTGCCTTTCCATCCCTCAACTACTGAAATCCTCCTGTCTCTTAGGCCTACAGACACCTGATTGTTTCCTAGGTCTGTTTCTAGTACACCAATTTCCTTAACTCTCTAAGAAGGAGCTTAGAGTACCGCATAGAACCGCAGTTTAGTTGTACCAAATCCCTCAATGGCTTCCCACAGTGATGCAGGTGAAAATAACATTCTGAGGAAGAAAGTCGCAGCTCCCGCTGAGCTCACCTCTGCCCATCTCTCTAATTTCATCCCAAGATGTTCTCCCTGAGTTCCCACCAGATGGATCTGATCCTCATTTCCCCAAATGCCTCGCCTCTCTACACACTTACTTTTTTCTTCTGGTAGCTGCAGGAGACTTCCACAAGCTGAACTCTCGAACTTGGCTCAAATTTCAGTCATTTCTAGTAGAACTTTCTCAAGTTAGCCAAAGTCCTTCGAAGATATAAAGTCTAGGAAGTTACTTGGGCTGAGTGAGTCTCCAAAGGGCAACACCTAGCACCCCTCTTTGTTTTTATGCAAATTTATTCACCGCCCCCCCCCCTTGTCTCCCAGCCCACACACTTGATCTAAGTTAAAGCGATATTTAAAAGAGCCCCTTTGTTCAACCTCACTTAAATTATTTGTTTAGTTTGGGTATTTGGGACCACTCCTAGTAGGGCTCGGAGATGACTAGGAAACCATACAGGATGTAAGGATTAAACTTTGGTCTGCTGAGTGCAAGGCAATGGCTTTATATGCTATACTGTTGATTTGACTTGGTCAACTCAACTTGTTTGTAAGATTTTCTGCAACAAAATCAGAGTGGAGTTGTTAAGAGACTTGGGATTTTTTACCCTTGAACAAGTCAAACAGACTGATAATTTGCTATCTGTCTACAGATGGCAAACGTAATGAAAAAATATTACAAGTTTACTAAACATCATATCTAGTAAAAATCTTTTCATTAAAAAAATTATACAGGGGGCCAGAGCGATAATACAGCTTTTCAAAGCCATTTTTCAAAGCAACTTGATCTTTTAAATGTTTATGCTATTGGTAGACAGAATTTAACATGATCTGAGAGAAAATTAATCAATTTGAATTTTCTGTCTTCCCATGGTATATACTTGTACATATATAATATGACTAAAAGACATATATAATATGTCTAAAATCATAATATATGCATATCGATATTCCAAAACATTTTCTGATCATGTTTTTAATATCTAAGTCTTTTATCTCTATTATGAGGTATTTGGTTTAAATTGGTAAACAATCAAGACATGGTAGATGATACTACATGGGGTGAACTCCTCTTATAGTGCTCACTACCATATTGCTTAGTACTCTAGATGTGGAAATTATGATTGTTCTTAAATGCTCCATGCACTATCTAACTCCAGAAGCTTTTATTTAGCAAAGTTTACCCTCACCATTGATGAAGTGCCTAGAAATTGCAAAACCTTTCTCCTGATGTGCCAGCCCCATATTTTTTAAGTGCTCTGACCCATTCCATAAGGATTAGGCCTTCAACTGCAACCTATGAATAGATTACCAATGTCTGTCTATCTATATGCTTGTGTGTGAGTGTGCTGGACTCCTCTATGTTTGTCTAATCTATATTGTGCATAATTCCTGCTTATATTGTATATATTTCTTGTTATATATAACTCCCCCCCTACCACCTTATAATTCCACTTCTATCCTCTTACTCCCTCAACCCCGATACTTTATCTATCCCTATTTAATCCTCTTTACCCTCAGTTCTTAACTCCTCAGGAACTGGAACCTTCCCTCTGCCCCAACAAGCTACTACCTGGCTCCTAAAGCTAAAGGATACACTGCCTGCCCTCTCTAGAACTGGGAAGATGAAGACACGGCTTCTGCTGACTCATTCTGTGTGGCCCTTTTTACTTCCACCTCCCCTCACTGGGGACTGTTGCTTGCTACTGGATTCGACTCTGGAGAAACCCTCAGCTTGAGGATACTACCTGATCCCTGACTTCAGCAAACCATTTCTCAGACTCCACAAGACCATGGTGCAGTATGAAACTGTGCTCTAGATTTTATTAACCAAGATTACTTCAAAAGACTTAAAGTGGAAATCTATATTTCCTCTGTATGTTTCTGTAGACTCATCTCTTTAATAGTTATAATTTTTTTTTTGGCTTTATGGGTCACACCCAGCAGCACTCAGTGGTTACTCCTGCATCTACACTTGGAAATCGAGCCTGACAGGCTAGGAGAACCATATAGGATGCCGGGATTTGAACCACCATTCTTCTGCATGCAAGGCAAATGCCTTACTTCCAGGCTATCTCTCTGGCCCCAATAGCTATAATTCTTAGTGCTTATTTCTATATGTAGAGGTAGTTTCCCCATCTTTTTTTTAGATCTGCTTAGTAAAAAATTTTAGTAGAAAAGTCTTGCTTGAGATCTGAGTTCAGGTTAAAACCAGGTTATAGAGATTGCTTAAATTATTATTTTAACCCCCAATATGCATTTTTGCATAGGCACACCAAAACAGAAAAATATTACATATAGAAAGAAGTTAATGCTCAAATAGGGATAAAAACCCATAAATTTTATGTTGCAGGTCCACCTTTCACATTGAACATTTGTCATGGGGACTTGACTTAGGCCTCAATTGATTGACATCGACCGTCCAACCCTGAACCTTGGATCCCATCCTTGAAATAAGAGGTTCCTGATGTTTTTCGCACCAGCAGGTTTTCTGTACCAGGAGCAGGAATCAAACTTCCCCTAGGGGAGGACCTAATGCTGCCCTGGCACCAACTTGCTCTAGGCTAGGTTTATATGACACCCTGATGAGGAGAAAATAGCAGCAACTTGCTATAAAGGCAGGTTTCTCTGCCTCACCATCTAAAGGAGAGATAAAATCAGAAGATTCTCCATGTCACCCTAGCTTTGACTTAGGATCTGTGCAAAAAACAAGATTTCTAATTACAGGGCTGGAGAGATAGCACAGCATTAGGGCACTTGCCTTGCACGCAGCTGACCCAGGATGGGTGGTGGTTTGAATACCAACATCCCATATGGTCCCCTGAGCCTGCCAGGAGCTATTTCTGAGTGTAGAGCCAGAAGAAACCCCTGAATGTCACTGGGTGTGACCCAACCCCCACCCCCCAAAAAATATAAAGATCTCTAAATACAGAAGACTAACTACAACAACCATGACTGAGTAGAACTTTTCCTGGGGCCTTTTCCTGGGACCATAAAGAAAAACCTTGGGGTTAGACAATTAGTATGCCCAGGGCCTGTAGTTGGTTTTATGACAGGAAGCTTCTTTTTTTAGGCTTTTTTTAGGCCAAGGGTACTTCCTTTCTAATTTCTCCATTTACTGCATCTTTGCAAAACAAAACAAAACAAAACAAAGAAACAAACAAAAATAAACCAACTATAACAAGCTAAACACAAAATGGACCTGCTACATTGGTAGGCCAGGGGGCTAAGGGTGGAGGTATGGGATGCGTGCTGGAAACTATGATGGAAAGAGGTCAATACTGGTGGTGGAAATGGCCCTAATTCACTGTCACTATATGCTTGAAATACAACCATAAAGGACTTGTGCCTGCAATACAACTACGAAGGACTTGTAATTTGACAATGGTTTTAATAAAAAAAAAATTTAATGATAGCAATAATTGATGGAAACTTAGTTTGTTTCATCATTTAATTATTATTTTGATTTGGGAATTATCTCTGGTGGTAGGCTTACTCCATGATTACTCTTGGAGATGCTTAGGAGATCATATGTAGTGCTGGAGATTGAATTGCGGTTGGCTGCATGCAAAGCAAGCATCATGCCTTTCGGCCTTAGCTGGTAACTTTTATTTTTTTATTTTTTTTTTTTTTTGGTTTTTGGGCCACACCCAGCGGTGCTCAGGGGTTACTCCTGGCTGTCTGCTCAGAAATAGCTCCTGGCAGGCACGGGGGACCATATGGGACACCGGGATTCGAACCAACCACCTTTGGTCCTGGATCGGCTGCTTGCAAGGCAAACGCCGCTGTGCTATCTCTCCGGGCCCAGCTGGTAACTTTTAAATAGCAACCTCAACTCAAGAAATTCAAGGAACCTTAAAACAGTAATTAAACAAGTTATTTTTTCTCCCAATCTATTATAAATACTTGAAGGTAGTGACTGAGTTTATTGGATTTATTTTGTTTGCCTTTGGGACTCAGAAGAGTACTTTGACACAGTAGATTCAGTAATACTAGATGCTCAATCATTCGCTAAAAGAAATAACAATTCTAAAAAAAATAATTTTAAAACCATGTTTGCAATGCTCTGAGCCCTACCAGGAGTGCTTACTGAGCATAAAGTCAGAAGTAAGCCATAAGCATTGCCATGGCCCCTAAACAACTCCCTTCCTTCAAAAAATGGAAAATCAGAAAAAATAATACAAAAAAGACATGAATATGAACTTGCTATCCCAGCTGAGAAGCTTCTGCACCTCAAAGGAAATAGTGCCCAAGATACAAGAGCCACCCACTGAGTGGGAGAAACTATTCACCCAATACCCATCAGATAAGGGGCTAATCTCCAAAATATACAAGGCACTGACAGAACTTTACAAGAAAAAAACATCTAATCCCATCAAAAAATGGGAAGAAGAAATGAACAGACACTTTGACAAAAAAGAAATACAAATGGCCAAAAGACACATGAAAAAGTGCTCCACATCACTAATCATCAGGGAGATGCAAATCAAAACAACGATGAGATACCACCTCACACCACAGAGAATGGCACACATCACGAAGAATGAGAATAAACAGTGTTGGCGGGGATGTGGAGAGAAAGGAACTCTTATCCACTGCTGGTGGGAATGCCGTCTAGTTCAACCTTTATGGAAAGCGATATGGAGATTCCTCCAAAAACTTGAAATCGAGCTCCCATATGATCCAGCTATACCACTCCTAGGAATATACCCTAAGAACACAAAAATACAGTACAAAAACCCCTTCCTTACACCCATATTCATTGCAGCACTATTTACCATAGCAAGACTCTGGAAACAACCAAGATGCCCTTCAACAGATGAATGGCCAAAGAAACTGTGGTACATATACACAATGGAATATTATGCAGCTGTCAGAAGAGATGAAGTCATGAAATTTTCCTATACATGGATGTACATGGAATCTATTATGCTGAGTGAAATAAGTCAGAGAGAGAGAGAAAAACGCAGAATGGTCTCACTCATCTATGGGTTTTAAGAAAAATGAAAGACATTCTTGCAATAATAAATTTCAGACACAAAAGAGAAAAGAGCTGGAAGTTCCAGCTCACCTCAGGAAGCTCACCACAAAGAGTGATGAGTTTAGTTAGAGAAATAACTACATTCTGAACTTTCCTAATAATGAGAATGTATGAGGGAAATGGAGAGCCTGTTTAGAGTACAGGCAGGGGTTAGGTGGGGAGGAGGGAGACTTGGGACATTGGTGGTGGGAATGTTGCACTGGTGATGGGTGGCGTTCTTTACATGACTGAAACCCAAACACAATCATGTATGTAATCAAGGTGTGTAAATAAAAAAAAATCACAAACCCTAAAAAAACATGCTTGACATAGTATCTATAAAATAAATGTTCACCTACCAACTGAAAAAAAAATGGAAAATCAGAAAAAATAATACAAAAAAGACATGAATATGAACTTGCTATCCCAGGAGATAAAACAAGTCACAAAGCCCTGGATAGGGAGAGGCCCAGTACAATTCCCAGCACTACATGTTCCTCTACATATAATCACCAAGAACAGCCCTGGTACTCAACCCACTCCCACCCTCATGAGCATTGCCAACTATTAACTCCAGATGTCCCTGAGCACCATCAAAGTTCCCTGCTCAATCCCTGGCACTCTAGGGCTCAAGCATCAGCACATCTGTGTACCCTAGCCTGATACAGTTGGCCAAGAAACTAGTGTCTTGTCTGACTTCTACTTGGGAGCTCCTAAATGAGTAAATAAAAACAATGATGTTTGCTTGTAACCCACACCCAGATAAAGCCCTAAGGAACATTCTGCATCTGATCTTCCTTTCATGTAGTTCAGTGAACATACCATTAGGGATAAAGTTAGAGTGGACAGGTGGTTACTTATTTCTGCCATCAGTTAGCATTGGGTGATAGCACCTCATCTTACACGTGCTTCAGATGACATTTCTAACTCATGTCAGGTCCTTTGGCAGACTTCATTGCAGCCATACCTTGGAACCTTCCCCTTGGATTCCAGAAGGGTCTTGTTGTTTTGGTTTTGTTGTTTCTCACTTCCTTTTGTTTCTTTTCTCTTCCTTTTTGCTGGACTTTTATATGGGAGACTGATGTCAGGGTGGGGCTGCCAGTGGCTCTCTAATTATGGGGTGAGTCGTCTTCCCCAGAGAACAAAGACAACGAAGAGTTTAGAGATGGGAAGAGAAAGACTTGGGGACACTGTTTTATCTTCTAGATCCATTTGTGCCTGAATAAACTTCCTATTTATAGGAACCAATAGATTCTTTCCAGACCTAATATTTACTGGGAACTGGGTATCTGTCCCCTGAAGTTTAACAAGGAAAGATAGAGTTTCATAATTGTGTCAAAAGCCCTATGAAGATCTCATTCTTGACTTCCTCCTTTCTAAGTTCTACTGTGCAGGGGCAAAGAGAACCTACCAGAAGAAGAAAAGCAGGAAATATTCTTAGCTGGTTGAGTAATTGGAGAGGCTCAAGTTAAAAAGATTAACAGCTCTGGACTCTATCCTCCACAAAAATCTCCCTCCCCTAAGACTATATATGACCATTTTTAATTGCCAGTAAGGTTGTTTTTATTACATAGTCCCATCAAAAGAGACTGAGTTTTATGGAATAGAGGTTAGAGAAGCTAATTAAGTGAATCTCAAATTTACTATACAGGGTTTATTGCCATGCAGGTTTCATATAAATGAGTAACTTTGGGGGATGGGAACTTTGTAGTTCAACTACTTGAGTTTTGCTATTTATAATCTAGCCATTATAGCATGGATTTTTTTAAATAAAGGGATTAGTGCAAGACTAAGAAAACTCTACAAATAATCAACTGACATAAAACATGAGTTTATAAAAAAGTTTTGCTTTGGTTACTACAAAGTATTAAGATGTGTTTATTTATTTGGTAGCCCTGAAAAGATTTAACAAGAGATATCTAACTCTTTCATTTGCACATTCATTTATTCATTCAACAAATATTCATGCAAAGTTGGTTTTTGCATGCCAGGCACTATTCAATGAGTTAGGGATATAGTAATGAATAAGGCAAAATCCCTTGTGGAACATTCATAAGAAGTGACTCAGTTATATAGGACTAAACCTAGAATTATGTGTATTAGGCCATGTAGTACTGGGATTTGCATAGGCATGAGGTCAACTGAGGCAGTTCCTTAGACATATAGAACTGCAGAGGAAGAAAAGCTGGGCTTACTTTCTCTTGAATTTGTTGTACTAGCTCAGTTCTTCATCTGTCTTACTAGTAGAATCATTGTCTAAGAATTTTCACAGCACTTATTTGGGAGGAATTTAGGGAACTAGAGATAATAAGAGCTGATATCTATATAATTGTAATGTAGTGCTATTAAAGATGAAATGCTTTTATAATTTATAATGCTTTTAATGATATGTTATAATTACACAGAATGTTTTTTCCCAGTGGCTTCTTCCATGTGTTAGATCTTTACTTTGCCAGTGTAACTAGACTGTAGGGGACAATTATCAGTTTCTCAATCTTGTAGGTGTGGAAACATATTTATTGACTTATTTAAGTGAAAGCTCATGACAAAGATGACAAAAAGTCCGATTATAACATTTTTTGTTTGTTTGCTTTTGGGCCACACCTGGATGCGCTCAGGGTTTACTCTTGGTTCTACACTCAGAAAACTCTCCTGGTAGATTTGGGGACCGTATAGGATGTCAGGGATTGAACCTGGGTCTGTCTCGGGTTAACTGCATACAAGGCAAATGGCCAACTGCTTCGGTATTGTTCTGACCCCCTGATTTTAGGAAATTTGAGGGGGGGTGGGTCACACCCAAGAGCACTCAGGGTTCACTCCTGACTCTACGCTCAGAAATAGCTCCTAGCAGGCTCGGGGGACCTTATGGGATGCTGGGATTTGAATGACAGTCCTTCTGCATGCCAGGCAAACTCCCTACCTCCATGCTATCTCTTTGGCCCCAATAACCTAATCTTTCTTATTTGTCTGTATTCTCTTCCCTCTGAAGCTCTGAGTGCAGAGCCAGGAGTAACTCCTGAGAATTGCTGTGTGTGGCCTCCAAACCAAAACAAACAAACAAAAATAAAAACTTAATCTGCTTTTTTATACTTTATTACTTTGTGTTGTATTTAGCACTTTACAAAGTTACGTGTATTTTAATTTATGAACATAAAAATAGCATCTTATACTCAAAATACATGCAGCATGATGTGTTCAAAAAACATTTTTAGGTTAAAATTTTAGAAGTATTTTATGTTGTTGTCTTTGGGCCATTTCACTAGCACTTGGTGCTCCTGATTCTGTGCTCAGGGGTCACACCTGGAAGAAGCTGAGAAACCAATATGTACCAGAAATCACACCATATACGCTATCTGGATTGAAGTTGCATTGGCCCCATATATAGCAAAAACTTTACCTACTGTATTATATCCTGTTAAGCAAATTTTTCATGATTTAATAATGTTTGAAACTCCTAAGTACTATCCAAAGGTATATTCAGAGGTTATATCAAAGTAGTTATTTCAGGGTAGCAATTACTATAAAATATATAATTTCAATTTTTTTATTCAGCTCAACATAATGTTTATAATATTAACTCACACCCAAAAAGAAGAAATTTAGAACTTATGGTTCTTTTTTCTATCCAGCTTCATACCTTTAAGTGCTATTATTGCTAGCCTAGGGGGTCATTTCCAGTGGGGACCATACAGTGCCAAAAATTACATCTGTCCTTCAGTTTTAATACAGCAGGTAGTTTTTTTTTACCTTGTATGAAGATAAATCAGGTTTGATACCTGACAGCCCATATGGTTCCCAAGTTCTGCCATGAGTAATTCCTGAGCACATAGCCAAGAGTAAGGAAGGCCTGAGCACTGCAGGATGTGATCAAAAATTTTTTTTAAATAGACTCAAACCTCTAACATCCAAAGCATGTACTTTCCCACTAAATTATTTTGCTGGTCGCTTTTTTAATATATACAATTATAATCTTTGGTATATATGTTAGTATGTGTATCACTCATAGATAAAAATAGGTTAAATATACTAATGATTGTATTTTGTGTATAGGATCAAAATTTAAAATAAAATGGTTGATAAAACAAACATGTTATATATGTAAATATTATATATACATATTATATACACACATATATACATTTTACATGTTTATATGCACGATATTCAGGGACACCTCTGGTACAATGCACTGCATTCTCAAATTTCTCCAGTCTTTTGTTTCATTTTTCATGCAATTTTAGGGGGGTATTCTTTAAAGCTATTTAGTTCTACTATAGAAAATGGTATTTGAAAAGGAAGGAAAATAGATAATGCAAATAGAGAAGCAAAATTATAAGACTCGGGAAGCACAGAAAAAGAAAGTCAAGGACATCTATGTATGGTAAATGGATAAAAGTGGTGGGACTTGGGAGCTGGACTTGGGAGCTGGAGCAATAGCACAGCAGGTAGGGCATTTGCTTTGTACACAGCTGACCCGGGTTCAATCTCCAGCATTCCATATGGCCCTCCGCACAGATCAAAGAATAACTCCTGAGTATTGCCAGGTGTGGCCAAAACAAACAAATGAAAAAAAAAATTGGTGGGAAAAGATGAACATACTAAGTAGAACACCAAAAACTATTGGTGGTGGGAATGTAACACTGGTGAAAGGGGGGCGTTCTGTTTATGACTGAAACCCAACTACAGTCGTGCTTCTAATCATGGTGCTTAAATAAAAATTTTATATTAAAAGTTTTTTTTGTTTTGTTTTTTCGGGTTTTTTGTTTGTTTTTGGGCCACACCCGGTGACGTTCAGGGGTTACTCCTGGCTATGCGCTCAGAAGTTGCTCCTGGCTTGAGGGACCATATGGGACACCAGGGGATCGAACCGAGGTCCGTCCTAGGCTAGTGCTGGCAAGGCAGACACCTTACCTCTAGCGCCACTACGCCAGCCCCTATTAAAAGTTTTTTTTTAATAAAAGAAGTTGTGTTTATAAAAAAAATGTATATTTGAGAAAAAATATTTGGTGTGTAGTTAGCCATCTCTTCATTTCTCTAACAGAACAATTGGATATTTGACCCAGTTATCAAATACCTATTGGACATTTTGCTCAGAATCCAGCTCCTTGTAACTGCACAACTATTAAGAATAGTGCATTGGCGAAATCTGACATAAGACAAATGCATGAAGAGATTCAATTGTTGACATGAGTATCGTGTTACTCAATGTTTGGGGGTGTGATTTTGCTCTATTGCATGCTAACCTATGTGGGTTTATCTACCCCATCTCTTTCCCTTACGTGTTGATATGTATTTTAAGTGGATATAATAAGCCATGAGCTTTGGGCATCTTAATTTAGACACGGAGGCCTTCCTGTTCCACTGTGTCTGTGCTAACCTGCCCGGTCATGTACTCAGGCTACTATTGCAACAAAATAATTCTTCACATGGCAGCGCTGGCCAATTTTTGCCTCCTATTTCTTCTTTATACATACAAGTGATGGTAATTACTCTGGAATGGATAAAAAAAAAAACCCTACCTTTTCTGAGAGATATTTGGACACCTAAAAAGATCATTTAATTGTCACAGAGATCCATTCCAGAAATAGCCTAACTGCAGCAGACAAAGGAAGAATTCATGGTTCTGCAAGAGAAAAAAAAAATCAAAGCTGCTGGAAAGCTGATTCCATTTCAAACTTATTTTGATGATTAGATTTAATGACTTGCCGAAGGTCGCTCTTTCTAGTGACAGGAAAACTAGAATAGAAGCCCCTGCTGTTAGGAGCTGGAGTGAGCGGGGATTGGGGCAGGGGTCATACGTGATATAGTATCACCCTTTCTATCTGGACTAAACATGCATTCAAGCACATGCTACGGACTGCTAAAAATATAAACCACAGCTGTCACAATTAATAGATTAAATGATGCAAAAAATAAACACAGAATGTCTGTTTATTAACAGCGTGTACAGAGGTGTCACAGAAACATTTCAAGTGCTACAAACTGCTGTTCTTTCCCACCGTCAATGGCACTACACAGTTCTGTTTACATGTCGATGGCTGAGCAGACTTTCCTCAAGTTAGCTGATCTTAGATGGATGCGAATGTCCAATTCTCTGAGCTATTGAACTCAACTCAACTTTTATTCACTGGCTATGATGTACAAGGAACTGTGTGGGGGTGCAGAAGCCCCAAGCTTGAGCCCTGGCATCAAATGTTTTTCTGAGCATTAAGCCAGGAGAAATCCTGATATATTTGGCCTGTATCCCAAATGAACAACAGCAACAACAACAACAAACACAATCATGTGTGACTTCTTTTGACACGGTTAGATACTATTCTAGGTATAAAGCCAGGAACAGAGACTTTAAATGAGAGATTACTTTGTATTGGTAAAAAGAAGTCCTGAGGTACCATTGACAACTCAGCTCTCATGTTGGTGATCCAAACAGCAACTCTTTTTTAACGTTTATTTTGGGGTCACAGCTGATGACGCTCAAGAAGACATCTCAGTTCAATGCTTGAAGGGCATTTCCATGTGGTGGTAATGTCCACATTGCTTTTTCTATTTTTTCTATGTCTTTGGATTTGTTTCCTTTATATATTTTTGCTTTATGGGTACATAGCTTCTTTGTCTCCAATGATCATTTCCTCATGATACCATCTTCTTTGTAAGAATAGTGAGGGGGTAAGGCAGCTCTTATAAATCTCTCATTTCCCCTTCTGCTTCTGTTTTTTGTTTGTTTGTTTTGGCCAGACCCGGTGAAAGCTCAGGGGTTATTCCTGGCTATGTGCTCAGAAATCTCTCCTGACTTGGGGGACCATATGGGATACTTGGGATTGAATCGAGGTCTGTCCTGGGTCAGCAGCGTGCAAGGCAAAAGCCTACCACTGCACTATTGCTCATGCCCCAGTTTTTTTTTTTTATGGCTACATCCAGCAATGCTCAGGACTTACTTCTGACTCTGTGCTCAATGATCTTTCTTGGCAGTGTTTGCTGGAGCCATATGGGGTGTCAGAGATCAAAGCTGGTTTGACTATGTGCAAGAAAAATGCCCCATTTACTAGATTATTGCTTCAGTTCTCTCTTAATAATCACACAAAACAATTTCTGGCCTGGAACTCTTGGAAGACTTTCCTTTTGGTGAGCATTACTCATACACAGAGGGGTGAGATGAGGGAACCATATTCTGTAGTTTCTGCTGTTTAAAGTGGTACCTATCACACTCCAGAGCTAGTGGCTACTTGCCTTATGGTCAGTGTGTCTAAGTAATTGAACTTTAACTTTTGCTTATTCTACTGTATTTTAATGTAAACATGCACAGATGTCTAAGGCATATCATGTTGGTCAAATAGACTGGTATGCTTTTCAAACTAGAAATAGTTCATGGTCACCAAGAGTTACAATGGAGGCTAGGAAAATTGCTCTCTGTATTTAGAAATCTCTAGGCATGAAAAAATTGAATCTGTAAGTAACTACAGTGTCTGCCAATGTATGTAAATAAGGCAGGATCAGGATGAATACCAGTGTACATGAGACAGTGGACATGAGACATCAAGAACACAAAATAGAAAAAAATAACATCATAGATTTGGTATTGCAATAAAGGAAAATAGTAACAAAAGTATAAGTAGGGACCAGAGCAATAGCACAATGAGAAGGGTATTTGCCTTGCACACAGTTAACCTGGATTTGATTCCCTGGCATCCCATATGGTCCCCTGAGCCTGCCAGGAGGGAGTGTTTCTGAGTGCAGAGCCAGGAGTAATCCTTGAGCGCTGCTGGGAGTGGCTCAGAAACCAACCAACCAACCAACCAAACATACAAACAAACAAATGTATAAATAAGGGAAAGTAACAATAAAAGTCTCAATTGCACAATTGGTAAGGTGCTTGCCTCACAGGCTGCCAACTCAGTTTCTATTCTCAGCACCCCACAGCATCCACCCTAAGCTCACCAGAAGTGATCCTTGAGCACAGAGCTAGGAGTAAGTCCAGAGTTCCAGGTATAACCCAAACCAAACCCAAATATGTAAATAAAAAATTAAAAGGCTATGTAATCTTCTAGATTCAGTTTAATGATTGTTTCATTACTAAGTTTTTTTTAAACCATGGGTCAGGATGCATAATTTAATGTACAGCATGAAGGTCCTCCAAAATTGCAAATAATAACAAATTTCTGAACATGGGGCTAGAGAGATAGCACAGTGGTAGAGCATTCGCCTTGCAAGCAGCCTATCCAGGATGGACGGTGGTTTGAATCCCAGTGTCCTATATGGTCCCCTGAGCTTGCCAGGGGCGATTTCTGAGCTCAAAGCCAGGAGTATCCCCTGAGCACTGCCAGGTGTGACCCAAAAAAACCACCACCAACAAAAAAATTCTGAACATGTAATGAAGCAAAATTAACTCAAAATCAAGCCTATAACTTGGACCAAAGATATAGTGCAGCTGTTAGGATGTTTGGATCACACACAGCAGGATTGGGCTCCATCCTTGACATTGCATTTGTTCCTCTATCTGCCACCAGGAGTGATTCCTGATCCCACCAGTAATGTGGCCTTCACCCATAAAATCAAGTGTATCATGAATTTGAAAGGTTTCTAGTAGCATTTGCCCATGATGCATTCCTCAGAGCTACTTCAGTGGATTCTAGAGTGAGCTACCAGGGAACTTGTCCCAGTGAGTCATTTAAGAGGAGGGTTGGCAAAGCTTCTAGGAACTCTGAGTCTGGTAAGTGAGAATGAAAACATTCAGGGAAAAGAAGCTGTTAGTAAACAGGAATATATACACTTACATATATACATACATATTGGTATCACATACACAGATAGAGATACAGAGGCACTATATTGGTTTTTTTTTTCTTTTTTGGTTTTTCGGCCACACCCGTTTGATGCTCAGGGGTTACTCCTGGCTAAGTACTCAGAACTTGCCCCTGGCTTGGGGGGACCATATGGGATGCTGGGGGATCGAACTGCGGTCCTTCCTTGGCTAGCGCTTGCAAGGCAGACACCTTACCTCTAGCGCCACCTCACCGGCCCCAAGCACTATATTGTTAACTGTGAGGGCTGCAGAGACAGTTCAAAGTGCTGGAGTGTGTGCTTTGTCTGCAAGGGCCCTGGGATAGGAACCATTCCTGGCACTAAATGGCACCAGAAGTGGCCTCTGAACAACACCAGGTATAGCCCTCAGTCTTTGCTTCAGATAGATGTATAGTTAAGTGCATATAAAGCCTATATTTGTGTATAGTGTCTTTATTGAAAGAGAAAAAAAAAAACAAACAAAACATCTTAGAGAGTTTCTCTGGTACACTCTTTCACAACATAGCCAGACAGGATTCACAGCCTAGAAACTTTGGCATGTGGTCCATCTGTAATCCTTAGCAACCGTTGGTGCAAGACAGTTTTGCTATGTTTGCATGAATATGGTTTGCAAGTGATTTCTCAGTTTCAACAGTGTGTTCCAGAGACACTGGCAAACCCAGTGAGAACTTTGACTGGGCCCATTAAATCCTACAACTTCAAATGGTATGGTATTCTCGAGGCCCCAAGGGGGGAATTGGCAGTAGATAGACCAGTCTGACCAGAGACTGACTGTCAGGGCTGGGGGAACTTCACTTAAGTGAAGATTTGGGTGGGAAAGGGGAAATACCTCCATATGTTTTAGACAGTCCCAGCCTTTGAATATGACTGTCGATTTATTTCTCAACTCACTCCTTTCTGCCCAGGAGGGTACAGATGATAATGAGTGAGGTTGTAGCCATAAAAGAACGACAATGGAAGTGCTTATCGAGCCCTCACTACCTTTTATATATTATATTTATATATCATATGTATTTATATATATATATATATATATTGTTTTTGGGTCACACTCAGAAGTGCTCAGGGGTTAGTCCTGGCTCTACACTCAGAAATCGCTCCTGGCAGGCTTGGGGGACCAAATGGGATGCCGGGATTCAAACCACTGTCCTTCTGCATGCAAGGCAAACGCCCTATCTCCATGCCATCTTTCACGCCCCCTTTTTAGTGTTTTATGATCCATACTAATTTGTGCTTTCAAAGGCCAGCAGGGTAATCTCTGTGCAAGAATGGCTAAAATGATTTATTGGATAAAACAGAAAATTTTCCCTCCACTTTTCTACTTGGCTTCACAGTATTGAACATGATTCCTCTCTTTTTCTGATAATTCTGTAGTTTTGACAACTTCCTCAACTAAAGAAAATTAAAAACAGCATATGCACTAAATTAATATTAGTATTGTGGTCAGCACATTTCAGAACAGCTCAGCAATTTATTTCAACATAGTTCATAGGACAATGTGAGGTTGACAACAGTCAGATGAATATCAAAAATTCCATATTGCTATTGTGAAAAACTTGTATCTTTTTTTTTAACCACACCCAGACTTCTCCTGGCTCAAGAATTATCTCTGGCAGTGCCCAGGAGACAACATGTAGTCAATATATGTAAGGCAAAGCACATTGTAGTATCCCTCTGGTCAGAAATTTGTATATTTTCAACAAAATCAGGTCATTTTGTGCAAAAGGACCTTTATATTTTAAAGGAAAAAACATTAATTTTATATTCTTAACACAGAGGCAGCAGGGTCTGGAGTGATAACACAGTGGTAGGGTGTTTGCCCTGCATGCAGCTGACCTGGGATGGACCAGGGTTCGATCCCTTGCCTCCCATATGGTCCCCTGAGCCTGCCAGGAGTGATTTCTGAGGGCAGAACTAGAAGTAACACCTGAGCAACATCAGGTTTCCAGGTGTGGCCCCAAAACATAAAAATAAAAACAAACAAAACAACACAGAGGCATCAAATTGTCACCTGCATATATAGAATTAAAGCTTCTAACTTTAAGGATGACTTCTCACTTTTTCTCTCTACTGTAGACCCCAGACCTACAGATTAAACATGGTAACTATCGGGCACTTTTATCTACAATCCAAATGAGTTTTAAATGGTTTTAAATTTAAAACCAAATAAAAAACAATTAAAAATATTCTTTATTTTTTGGGATTTTTGGAGGGGCCACATCCAGTGACACTCAGGGGTTACTCCTAGTTATGTGCTCAGAAATCACTCATGACTTGGGGGGACCATATGGGATGCTGGGGGATTGAACCACAGTTCGTCCTAGGTCAGCCACATGCAAGGCAAATGCCCTACCCCTCTGTCCCCTATTTCTTTTCTTTTCTTTTTCTTTTTTCTTTTTTAGCCAGAACCAGTGATGCTCAGGGTTTATTCCTGGCTCTGCACTCAGGAATCACTCCTAGTGGTTTTTGAGATGACAGAGATTTAACTCACTGTACTATCACTCTAGCACTTTCTTAAAAATCTTCTTACAGCTACATTTTAAGAGTTAGCCACCTGTGCCACCAGGTGGGACAATACAGACCTAAAGCTTGTCTATCATAAGCGTAAGTTAGGGACAGATATTGTTGGGTCGACGAGGTTGATAAGGTTGACATCACTGTTGGCCAATGAGGTGCTATTCAGATTTCACTCAGGAACCACCTACACCGCTCCCCCCCCCTTTTTTGGGTGGTTGTTCAAGCATGGAACTGGCACAGGAAGTGAAGGCAGGTGGAGATGTGCAGGCCAAGGCCTAGACATTGGCCTCCCAGCTTTAGGTAGAGGTTTCTCAGTTAGGGGAAGTACACCCCTTTTTTGCTGGTTTTCCGTATGCCTTGTAAATACTTAACCTTCCCTGTAAATCCGGCCCTTGCAAAAGTTTGGGGCGGGCCTGGCAGTTTTCCAGGAAATTCGAAAGAATCGATTCAGTTGAGGTTCTTGGCTGGCCTGCGCATGACGGTCTGAACTGGTTAGTCAGATCCCAGGTGTCTTCCCATATCGGAGACATCTCATTTGAAACTCCAAGGGGCTGGTCCAGTGAGGCCGGAAGGCAGGAGTGGTGATGATGAAGATGATGATGGGAACAACTCATGGTTGAAATTGCTGAAGGTCTGAAACCCTTCAGGAGTGTGCACTTGTCTGGAAAATGAACCTGCTCCTAGCTGGGGCTTAGAAGGGACACTTGGAATTAAGTGCGCTAAGAAAGGTCTGGGGAACTGGAGCAAAAGCATAGCGGTAGGGCATTTTCCTTGCATGCGGCTAATTCAGGAGGGACCTGGGTTCAAACCCCAGTGTCCCATATGGTCCCCCAAGTCAGGAATGATTTCTGAGTGCATAGCCAGGAGTAACCCCTGAGCATCACTGGCCCAAAACCTCCCCCCCCCCACCAAAAAACAAAAAGAAAAGGTTTGAAAACCCATCACAGGTTTCCAGTCAGGTCCACCACTGACACGTAGAAATGGGGAGGCCTGTCCTGTCCTTTCAAGAAAGCAGATTGGGAGTGGGGACACTTGCCCCTTTGCAGGTGACCCAGCAAAACTATACACTCCTCCTCAATTCCCCTCCTCCCCAGCAGCTCCTTCAGGGGAGAGAGAGAGAGAGAGAGAGAGAGAGAGAGAGAGAGAGAGAGAGAGAGAGAGAGAGAGAGAGAGAGAGAGAGAGAGACAGAGAGAGAGACAGAGAGAGACAGAGAGACAGAGAGAGACAGAGAGACAGAGAGAGAGACAGAGAGAGAAACAGAGAGAGACAGAGAGAGACAGAGAGAGAGACAGAGAGACAGAGAGAGAGACAGAGAGACAGAGAGACAGAGAGAGAGAGAGCAAAGAGGAGAGAAAAATACGGGAGAGAGAAGAGAGAGGAGAAAGAGAAGAGAAAAAGGAGAACGAGAAGAGAGGAGAGGGAAGAGAGAAGAGAGGAGAGGGAAGAGAGGAGAGAGAGAAAGGAGAGAAGAGAAAAGAGGAGAGGGAAGAGAGAAGAGGAGAGAGAAGAGAGGAGAAAGGAGAAAGAAGAAGAGGAGAGGAGAGGAAAGGAGAGGAGATAGAGGAGAGAAGAGAAAGTAAGAGGAGAGAAGAGGAAAGGAAAGAGAGAAAGAAAGGAGAGAGGAAAGAGGAGAGAAAAGAAAGAGGAGAGGGGAGGATACAAAGAGAAAGGAGAGAAAGAGGAGAGAAACAAAGAGGAGATAAAGAGGGGAGAGAGGGGAGAAAGAGAGAGGGGGAGAGAGAGGAGAGAAACAGAGAGGAGAGGGGAGAAAGAGGGAAGAGAGAGAGAGAGAGAGAGAGAGAGAGAGAGAGAGAGAGAGAGAGAGAGAGAGAGAGAGAGAGAGAGATGGGGAAGAGAGCGAGCGAGCGAGAGAAAGAGACAGAGAAGAGAGGGAGCGAGAGACACACAGAGAGAGACGCGCTGGGGTTTTTGCCCAGTCTTCCGAGAGAGTCCTGGCTCCAACTTTCTCCTGCTTTTATCTGTGCACGGCCAGCGAGGCCCGGGCCGGGGAGCGCTCCCCTTGATCTGGGGGTGATCCTTGGGGGTAGGCGCAGGAGGTGCAAAGCGAGCACTGCTCCATGCGTGCGGGCTCCCCCCGGGAGGAAGCAGGAGGAAGAAGAGGAGGAGGAGGAGGAGGAGGAGGAGCAGGAGGAGCGGGGAGGAGCGGCCGGGAGAGGCGGGCGGAGGCGGCGCTGGGTCCCGTCCTGTCCTCCCGCGGGGCAGCCGGGCCGGGAGCCGCGCGCCGGGACCCCTTTGGGCTTGGGGGGCCGCAGCGGCGGCGGACAAAGGGAGCAGCGAGCAGCATGTGGGCGCCCACCGGGGTCGCCGGCAAGCTCGGGGCGTCGCTGGGCCCGCAACGGGGCTCCGGCCCGGCCCGCTAGGCCCTGGCCAGCAGCAGGCCCCGGTGGGCCCGGCCCCGGCCCGCAGCATGGAGCCGCCCCAGGCCCTGGGGGACACCGCGATCGGGCGGCCGTGGCGGTGGCAGCGCCTGCGGCTGTGTCCTCGGTTCCTCCCGCTGCTGCTGCTGCTTCTGCTGCTCCGGGGTTGCTCCGGGGGTGCCGGGGCGCTGCCCCCCGGTTGCAAGCACGACGGGCGGCCCCGGGGCGGCGGCAGGCCGGCGACTGGGGGGCCCGCCGAGGGCAAGGTGGTGTGCAGCAGCCTGGAGCTGGCGCGGGTGCTGCCCCCCGACTTGCTGCCCAACCGCACCATCACCCTGTGAGTAAACACCAACCCCTGGGGAGTCTCTTTGTGGGTCTGGATGGGGGAGCATTTTGGGGGGCAAGGCGAGAAGGGGTCTCCAAACTTTCCAGGGCCGCCTTTGTGTGCTTGGAAAGAAGCAGCCCGGAGAGGGTGGGTGGCTAGACTATCAGGGGGGTTTGCCCTGCTGCCTGTGGGTGCATTTTGTGCATTTGCAACTTTGGGGTGCCCACGATCGTGCCTGGCTTGGAGCAAAGTTTGTGGGGAAGACGGAGCCCGGAGTAGTTGCGGGGGGGGGGCTGGGACCAGGCTATCAGGGGGGTTTGTCCTTCTGCTCTAGGTGCATTTGCAACTTTGGGGTGCATTTTGTATTTTGGGGGGCTGCGGGAGTGTTAACGGATGCCCCACGATCGTGGCTGGCGTAGAACAAAGTTTTCAAGGAAGACGCAGCCGGGAGTGGTGGTGGGGTGCTGGGGCCCGGAATATCAGGGGGGTTTGCCTTGTTGCCCTAGGTGCGTTTTGTGCATTTGGGGGTGCATTTTTTTGGGCTGCGGGAGTGTCAGAGGTAGGCGCCACGATCGTGCCCGGCTTGGAACAAAGTTTGTGGGGTCCTCCTGTTGCTGCTGCCTCGGTGCCACGTGGGGGAGACAAGTGAACATCCCCCTGCAAAAGAGTGTTGCAGAAGCTAGCTGGCTCTCTCATTCATGCAGGTTTGCAGAAAGCCAACTCGGGGGTTCCCGGGAACATGGCACGCCTGGGTGGGCTGCAAGGGGTCAGTCGAGTTGCATTCAAGTTTTTGCACTTTTATTTTTTCAGATCCCCCCGAATTTTTGGGGGGTACGCCCTCGAGAGTGAGGCCCCTGCGTCCCAGCCCTGGGCCCTTCCCCCCTTTCCTGTGTTGTTGGTGGCTTTGGAGGTTTTTTGTTTGTTTGTTTGTTTTAGTCTCTTGAGCACAAAGGAGAGAGTTAAGAAGCAGATTGGAGATTCTATCCGAGCTTGGTTTCTGCCTGAGCGAGGGGCCTTGGGGACTCCCGAGGCTTGGCTGAGTTTTCCAGTCGCCAGGAACTTGCCTCGCTACGTTGGGGGTTCTTGGTTTTGGCGAGTGTGGTTTTGCCAAGGAGTTCCGAAACTTTGGGGCTCCCCACAACCGGAACGTTTGACTTGACTTTCTCAAGGAGGAGTGACTTGGTTTAGGGAAAACGTTGCAAAGTTGCTCCTGGATCCTCTTCTGTCCAGGACGGGTCTGGTGACCTCACGCTGCAGACCACGACTGGGTTTGTTTGGGTGGATTTCCTGTAAAAAAAAAAATAAAGATAATCAAGGCTGAGAGAGAGAGAGAGAGAGAGAGAGAGAGAGAGAGAGAGAGAGAGAGAGAGAGAGAGAGAGTAATAAAAAAGATAATCAAGGCTTCCACAGAGAGAGAGAGAGAGAGAGAGTAATAAAAAAGATAATCAAGGCTTCCACAGAGAGAGAGAGAGAGAGAGAGAGAGAGAGAGAGAGAGAGAGAAGAGTAATAAAAAAGATAATCAAGGCTTCCACCGAGAGAGAGAGGGGGGGGGAATAAAACAGTTCTTGCTAGCAGCTGTATTTATTTCTTAACCAGATTTTCAAGTGGAGAGAGGGCACAGAGAGAGAAATGAGAAGAGTAAAAGAGTAAAATAGTTCTTCAAGAAGAGACAGAAGAATAAAATGAGAGAGAGAGAGAGAGAGAGAGAGAGAGAGAGAGAGAGAGAGAGAATAAAATAGTTCTTGCTAGTGGTGGCAGCTCTGTGTATTTCTTAGCCAGATTTCCCAAGTAGAAAGTTTGGGCAATGGGACTTTCATTCTTGAGACAAGTGGAGGAAAGCCCTGGGTTGGAGAAGGCCCTGTTTCTGAGCGAAATTAGAAATTAGGCCAAGTTCTGGAACTGGGCACATACTTGGGCTCTGTATTACCGACTGGAACCAGATTCAAGTTTAGTTCCAGCTTTTTCTCAAGTGTGAACGGTCCTAGTTGGACTGTGGATCAGCTAGTTGGAAATTGTTGATTGTGCTTTGTCAACAAAAGGGGATGTAGGAATTCCCTTTTAGCAGATTTTCAGAATCTGTTGGTGAATAAAAGTACCTTTGGGGGCCAGAAAAATAGTGCAGTACATAGGGCCCTTGGCCTGGCATGCTACTGACCCAGGATTTATCTTTGATATTCCATAGGGCCTGCCAAGCTCCTCCAGGAATGATCCCTGAGCAGAGAGCCAGGAGTAAGCCTTGAGTATAGCCTGGCCTGGACCCCCCTCCCCCAAGTCAGAAATGCTTTTGAAATGCAGTGGGGTGTGTATGTGTGTATATGTGTTCTGGGGTGGTTGGAATCAGGCCATGCAGGGAAGTTATCTGGCCCTGACTACAACAGCCCTAGCTCAATGCTATGTTATTTAATACAGGTTTTTTCGGACCACACCCTTCAGTGCTCAGGGTTTACTCCTGGCTTGGTGCTCCAGGTTTACTCTGGATGGTGCTTGGGGACCTGATGGTGCCAGGGATCTGAATGTCTAACCAGGTTGCACATGTGTGAGTCAGTCATCCAACCCCTCCATTCTATGTGTCCCCTTAATCCAGGTTTTTTATTTGTGTGTGTGTGGGGGGGGGTAAAGGAGATCTGAAAGCTCTCTAAATGAAATTCATGACATTGATTTTGAAATTGTGATTTCTTGAGCTGTGCTATATGGATGAATTTGGTTCTGGGCCTCAGACCTGGGGAAGGTGCTTTTGGCCCATTTGTCCCTTTTTGTAGGGAATGAATCAGAGGGTCCTGTGGGTGGGTGGGTGACTTGTCTGGGGTCCTATCGTGAAAGAGTGATGGGGTTCATACTCTAGATTCCTGCCCTGAAGTTCTAGTGCTTCTAGTGCTCACTTATCTATTCTTATCATGCCCTTCTTAACTCTGCTTGTTTTTTTGTTTTTGTTTTGCAGAGTTCTGGGCTCTGCCTTAAAGTAAGTGATTTGAATTTCCCAGGAATGAAGTAAATTCCCACAACCTTGATAATTTATCATGTGTGTGGTTTTTGTTTTGTTTTGTTTTTGTTTTTGAACCACACCACACCTGGCAGCACTCGGGTTATTCTTGGCTCTGTGCTCAGAAATTATTGCTGGCAGATTTAAAGGATCAAACATAGGTCGGCTGTGTGCATGGCAAACCCCCTACCCACTATGATGTCACTCTGCCCCCACATCTATGACTGTGACAGTAAATTTCTCCTCTCATACTCCAGAGGTCAGACAATCTTGTCAAGGGCTCCCTCAGCAATTCTGGGGGAGAATCCATGATTCTCTGCCTTTCTCAGTTCCTATGGCTTCTTCAGATACAATGATCACAGATCATGAGTTCCAGGTGTATATAACATAATGGTTTCAATCTTGGTAAATCTTAGGGAAAGATGCTCCCAGTTAGTCCCATAAGCATCTATTCTCATGTTGCCAAACTTTATTACCCGCCCCCTTGTGATGATGAAGGAAGAACATGAAGGAAGTTAATTACGATTCCTCCTCCTTCATCCTTAGCAATTTTCTTTTATTTTTATTTATTTATTTATTTATTTTTGTTTTTGGGGGCACAACCGGTGGCACTCAAGCGTTACTCCTGGCTCTGTGCTCAGAAATCACTCCTGGGGGCCGGGTAGGTGGCGCTGGAGGTAAGGTGTCTGCCTTGCAAGCGCTAGCCAAGGAAGGACCACGGTTCGATCCCCCGGCGTCCCATATGGTCCCCCAAGCCAGGGGCGATTTCTGAGCACATAGCCAGGAGTAACCCCTGAGCGTCAAACGGGTGTGGCCCAAAAACCAAAAAAAAAAAAAAGAAATCACTCCTGGCAGGCTCAGGGGACCATATGGAATGCCGGGATTTGAACCACCACCTGTACTGGATCTGTTTCGTGCAAAGCAAATGCCCTACTGCTTACTGTGCTATCTGTTCAACCCCTCTCCTTAGCAATTTTCCTGTGAGGGGTGGTATTCTGGGGTGCTACTGTCCCTTGAAGGAAGACACTTGTGTCTTGCGTGATTTCTATCTCACTGTCTTTTCTCTTAGCAGGACCCTAAGAGAGATTGAATTTGGGGTCTGCCTTCATTTTAGGGAAGATCTCATCGAAAAACACTGAAGGTCGCTTTTGATGGTACCAGAGATTTGAGATCTTGGACATAGCTTTTGGAGTTCAGGAACCCAGACCCCACAAATGCTGGAATCAGCCTGGTTTTCCTTCTCCTGCGACTTGGGGATGAGGGGGGATGAGGCAGTAGTGTGGGTGCTGTATGGACCTTGTGCTCTGATCAATCCCAGGGTGGGGGTGGCTACCTGAGTAAGAAACACGTGGAGGGGGTGATCCTGAGCCTCATGGATCATATTGAGCAGGGTATAGGCTTTTTTTTTTTTTTGGGTCACACCCGGCAGTGCTCAGGGGTTACTCCTGGCTGTCTGCTCAGAAATAGCTCCTGGCAGGCACGGGGGACCATATGGGACACCGGATTCGAACCAACCACCTTTGGTCCTGTATCGGCTGCTTGCAAGGCAAACGCCGCTGTGCTATCTCTCCAGGCCCGGGTATAAGCTTTTTGTCCTGAGCAGACTCTTTCTCTGTCCTCAAGAATTGCTTATAGCACTGTTTGCGAGGTGTCTGTGGGATTCCTCACCACCAATGTTTTCTGTAGCTCCTGGGACCTTGCTATTCAAGGATTAGCTGTTTGCTTATTTTTATTTAATTTAATTAATTTTTTGGGGGGGGTCACACACGGCCTTGCTCAGTGGTTATTCATGGCTCTGCTCTCAGAAATCACCCTTGGCAAGCTCGGGGGACTGTATAGGATGCCAAGAATTGAACCATTGTCCATCCATCCTGGGTTGACTGTGTGTAAGGCAAATGCCTTATCGCTGTGCTAACTTTCTAGCCCTTATTTTTATTTTTTATTTTAATTTGTGGGCTACATCTGGCAATGCTCAGGGCTTAACTCCTGGCTCTGTGCTCAGGGATCATTCTTGGTGGGTTTCAGGGCACCATATGTGATACTGGTGATTGAACTGCAGTGGCAAGGCCAATGTCTTATTCACTGTACTATCTCTCCAGCCCAGGGCTCATTTGTTTTTGCAAATAGGTAAAAATGTAACTGCGCTTAATATTATTGTTGGAAATAGTTTATGGACTAGATTCCTGTGGCTTATATGAAGTGCTACTTAACATCTGTGTGTGTGTGTGTGTGTGTGTGTGTGTTTGGGCCACACCTGGTAGGGCTCAGAGGAATTCCCATCTCTGTGCTTACAGGGTGCTCCTGGCAGTGCTCAGGAAACCAGTCCTAGGGGATCAAAATCTGGGTTTCCTACCTGGGAAGCCAGGGCTTAGCCCACTAAGGTATCTCTCTGACCTGTTGCTCATTTTCTTCAGTATTAACTTTTTTTTTTTTTTTTTTTTTTTTGGTTTTTGGGTCACACCTGGCAGTGCTCAGGGGTTATTCCTGGCTCCAGGCTCAGAAATTGCTCCTGGCAGGCACAGGGGACCATATGGGGCGCCGGGATTCGAACCGATGACCTCCTGCATGAAAGGCAAACGCCTTACCTCCATGCTATCTCTCCGGCCCCCAGTATTAACTTTTGAGATCTGCAGGGATAGGCAGTTTTACAAAATGATTTCTTTTTTCCCAAAATGCTTTTCTCCCTCTCCTTTCCTTCTCTCATCCTGTCTGTTTTCTTTGGGCCATACCCAGCTATATACCCTATTGTGCTTTGGGGTCACTTCAGGCAGTCCTAGGGGTCCATGCAAAGTGTGTGTTCAGTCTATTTTGTTTTTGTTTTTGTTTCTTGGAGCCATACTCAGCAGTGCTCAGGGATTATTTCTGGCTCTGTGCTCAGAGCCATATGAGATGCCAGGGAATCGAACCCGAGTCCGTCCTGGTTCAGCCATGTGCAAGGCAAATGCTCTCTGCTGTGTTACTGTTTTGGCCCAGTGTGTGTATTTAGTCTATTGATGAACCATGCTCCCAAATCCGGTCCCCAAATGTTAGCTTTTTTTTTCATGGTGCTGTTCATTGTGGACTAAAGTTTTCAAGGCTTTTTACCAACCTATGATTATATTGGCTATTTTTTTTTTCAATGTTCATAAGGAACTCAGGGCCCTACAAATGTGACAGGTGCGTGTGCTCTATGATCAGGCTCTGGCCCTATTTCTGATTTGTCAAGTCGAAGGCCAGCTTTTTCTCTGCCTATTTCTGAAATACTGAATGAAACTTGGTTTTCAGTTTATTTACTGACATTGGCGTCCTCCTAAAGAGCTCTTAAAGGGAGATATAGCTAGTATCAGAGAGATAGTACAGGGGGACAAAGGGACAGGGGGACAGCTTGCAGCTGACCTGGGTTTGATCCTCAGCACCCTATATGGTCCCCTGACTCCCAACTGTGATTCCTGAGCACAGAGCCAGAGTAAGCTCTGACTGCCTCTGGTTATGGGCCCAGAATCATGACATAAAAAACACCCCCAACACAAACAGAAAACCCAGAGCTCCCGATTAGATGTCACTGGTGTCCGCAGCACAGAGCAGGTACCCGAGGAGGCCTGCTAGTACCGAGGCCCCATATAACTAGTGGGGATAGACTTGCAGAAGAGAAGTAAGAACAGGATGTCAGGAATTAAGTAATAAATCTTAGTGTTGACTCTTTAACAGTTTTGGGAGGCCTGTAAAGAGGAGAGATCACTGAGGTGTAGAGTTCCTAGGAGGAGTTTGGATTTTCCAGAGAGAGGCTCAGACTTGAACATGATCCCAGGGAGGGAAAGAATGGGTTCAAGGGATGGTGACAGTGGGGTGAAAACATTCTGGAGCTGGGGAAGTACACATACCCTAATGAATTGGACAGCTATTTTCAGCACCTTAGGAAAGATCTGAATTTATTTTTATCTTATTTCTTTTTTTTTTTTTTTTTTGGTTTTTGGTTCACACCTGCGATGCTCAGGGGTGACTCCTGGCTGTCTGCTCAGAAATAGCTCCTGGCAGGCACGGGGGACCATATGGGACACCGGGATTCGAACCAACCACCTTTGGTCCTGGATCGGCTGCTTGCAAGGCAAACGCCGCTGTGCTATCTCTCTGGGCCCTTTATCTTATTTCTTAACATTGGGATTACACTCACCAGTTTTCAGGGTTTACGCCTGACTCTGTGCTCGGGAATTTTTGAAACGATGTTCAGGGGATCGTAGGTGGTACCTTGACAGAGGCCGAATGGCACGACCCTGACAAGGAAAAGTTTCTGGAGACCAGGTTTAATAAGGGAACAGGCAAGGCAGGAAAGCTAGAAGCCTTACAACCAGTCCCTAGGCCGGGAAAGGAATAGAGAGAGCTGAGGTTGAGACTAAGGCTCTTGAGGAAGAGAAAGAATGTTGGAACTCATCAGAAAGAGGTTGGTTGGAATTAGGAGGTGAGCAGGTGGAGAAGTGGGTGGTGGAAGGGGAGAGGAAGTGGAAGAGAGAGAAGTGGAAGAGGAAGTGGAAGGGAAGTGGAAGGGAAGCAGAAGAGGGAGTGGAAGGGACTATTGCAGGATTTGACTTTGAGGGTTCAGCAGGGAGAGCGACTCAATGCCAGTGTCCTGCCTGCAATTGGCTAGGTCAGGAGCCTCTGACCATTGCTTCTCTCCTCTTAAAAAATCATTAAAAAAATCTGGGTGAGGGAGAACAGGGTCGGTCGGAGGCTGGATGAAAAAGAAGGTAAAGGAGTGAGATTTTGAGCTGGAGCTATACACAGTACAGTGGGGAGGTAATTTGTCTTCCACTTGGATGACCTAGTTCGATCTGGCATCTCATATGGTGCCCTGTCCCCACCACAAGTGATTCCTGAGTGCAGAGCCAGGAATAATCCTTGAATACCACCTGGTTGGGGCCCCAAACACCCCTGACCCCCATAAAAGGAGTTACACTTTCTCTTGTGGAGTAGAAAAGTGAATCACTGAGGGGAGATGCAGACTTGTTAGTCCCATGGGGCTGAGTGCACTTGGCCTGGTGGTCAGACTCAAGATGAGCGGAAGCAAGAGCCAGGAATAACAAACAGAACAGTGAGTGGCTGCACCCAGAGTTTTCACAGCTTAGGGGTCTCATTTCATCTTTGAGTCCACTGTCTGGCTTCTGGAGCTTGTGTGGCCAGCAGATAATCAGTATGATTTGTTTTCTTTTTGTGCTCACTTGATAGACACATACCCTTGATGGGAGTACAGGGCTGAGTTTTAACTGTCTCGAGATTAAAGTGAGAAGAAATGATTTCTTTTATACAAGAATTAGACCCTCAATTCTCAACCAAACCTGTGTGTACTTCTCACTGTCCTGAATGGAGCTTGGGCTGTGTTTTGTATTTTGCTTTCTACATGGCTTGGCTAAGACCATTCATGTCTCCCTGGTGTCCCTGTGTTGATAAGTTCCGGGTCTTGGTATCCAGCCCAGCTATGACTTCTGCTTAGTTCTGGAGTATTCACTTGTTCCCCTTCTCTGAACCTCGGGAGGACTTACAGTCTTCTATTTTTATGATGATTTTAGTGATTTATTTTGGTTTTTGAGTCACCTCCAATGGTGCTGAGTGGTTCTGAGTTTCCTGGCTCTGCACTCAGGAATCAATCCTGGCGGACTTTTTGGACCATATGAGATGTCAGAGATTGAACTTGGGTGGTTGCATGTAAGGCAAGCACCTTACCTGCTGTACTATTTTGCTCTAGTCCCTTTATTATCTTTGCTTTTTTGACACTTTAGAGGATGGTTCTTGGTGTCATCTTCATGATGCGCATCCCCTTCAAGTGGGTGCTGTGTTAGTGTCCATGTTAATTATTCTCTGGATGAGAGGGGCTGCTACATGCCTGGAGAAATGGAAGAAGGGAGAAGGATGAAAAGTCATATGTTCACTCTCAGATAGCAAATGAGAGTGTGGATGAAGTTTGGATCCACATTTCCTATGTGGATGAAATGTCAGCCCCTCTGTTGGTAAAACATATATCATGCAGCCACTTATAACTCATATATAAACCATATATCACTCATATTTTCCACTCATGCAATCCAATGGGGGTGGTTAGCAGACAGGTCAAAGGAGGGAGTCCGACCCTTGCTCTGAAGTATTGCAGAATCGGGAATCCATTGAGGCCTGCGAATCATAACATGAATCCAAAGCATCTGCCATCTAATGAGATGGTTTTGGCCAATCCAGCTTTCACATCTTGTTGCTTCTTGTCTGCTTAGAGTCTTGGAGCCTTGGGAACCAAGGAGAGAGGCTGGTGGGTTTGGCAGTGGACCAGAAGCAAAGCTACCCAAAACATAGGCATGCAGGAATGCCAGCAGATCTTTGCCCCTGTAGGGCTATAGCCTCTGTTTCTAGGAGTCCTGTAGAGAGGAAAAAACACTTGAGGGGAGCTCAGAAGGTGACCCAAGATTTCTCAATAAGAGAATCCAAATTTCTCCCCTCGTCTGCTTCTGGCAGAGCAATTGCTTTCAGGACTGGCTCTGTTCCCAGTCTGGACCTTTGGGAATGGAACTAGCTTAAATGGTGTCAAAATTTTTCCTCCACACAGACAAAAGTTAGGATGCAGCGTTCTTTTCACTGGGCCTAGCTTCTGAACCCCGAATTGGCCATGCTAAGGAAGTTAAGCAGGACACACTTTTTCAGAGAGGGTTTTTTTTTCCCCATTCTTGCCTGAGGAAATGTATTTGAAAACTTAAATGGACTTTCAGTGCTTTTGTGTGTGGATTTGTCTGCCTTTATGTTCAAAGGCAGGCAGTCTTAGTCCAAAGAGAGTTTTGGAAAAAGCAGTGTTTCCATGTGATTATTGATTTAGATTTTTGGGAATGAGTTTTCAGGCATTTGCATGTCTTGAGAGGGAAGCCCCTGTTGTGTGTAGGTGGTAAAGAGGGGGCGAGGGTGTCAGGTTTGGGAGTTGTCCTCTGCAGTTCTGGGTTTATGGTGAATGGGGTTATGGGTCAGAGCAGGATAGAGGTTCTTCTTTTTGAGCATCTAATTTTTCTTCTAGACTGAGATCGACCAACTTGCTTTGAGCTCTAATTGAGATGGCTACATTTTGGGATCTTAGTTTAAGTAAAGTTTAAAAAAGAACCCACACACTTGGACCCAGAGTGATAGCACAGTAGGTCGGGCTCTTGCCTGACACATTAAGGCCAACCCAGCATCCCAAATGGTCCCCCAAACCCTGCCAGGAGTGATTCTCACTTGTAGAACCAGGAGTAACCCTGGAGCATTGCTGGCTGAGACCCCCCCCCCAATACCAAGAAAAAAGCCGTAGGCTCAGTAAAGGGACTTTAAATGCTGCTGACCTGGGTTTGATCCCTGGCACCACCTAGGGTCCCTTGAGCCCCACCAAGAATGATCCCTGAGCACAGAGCCAGGAGTAAGCCCTAAGCAGAACAGGGTGTGATCAAAACAACCGACAGATACAAACAAAAAAAAACCTATGCGCATGTCTCACCCTGTTTTATTTCCTTCTATTTTCCTTTAAGCTTAAGGAACATTCTATGTGAATTGTGTGCATTTGTAACCTTTCCATTGTTTCTTGAGCAGTCACCCTAGTGGTAAGTGGGGTGCCGCCAGGTCTGAGAATTACACTATTATTCAAAAAGAAGACAAACTGTCCCTCAGTGGTACAATCTACTTTTTTGGTTCTTGTTATTTGTTTGTATTTTGGGCCACACCTGGTGATGCTCAGGGGTTTTGTTTCTGGCTCTGCACTCAGCAGTCGTACCTGGTAGTACTGGGGTGAGGGTTGTGGGGAACCATATGGGGATACCTGAGATGGAATTAGGTGACTATGTGCAAGGCAAACACCCTACTCAACATACCCATAATCTACTGTTGATTTGAGTTTTGGAGAAATCCTTTTACTTTATTTTGTTAGTTTGGGCATCACATCTGCGTTTTGGGCTTTCTCCTGGTTCTGCTCAGGGATCACTCCTGGTTGGGCTCAGGGGACCATAAAGGTGCCAGATATTAAATCTGGGTCTGCTGCAGGCATGGCAAGCACCTTTCTCACAGTAAAATCTCTTCTCTCCAGCCCCTGAAACCCACTTAGGGGAGTGTCAGGAGTGTCAGGAGGGGGAAGCAAATCTGGGTCAGGTCTGCTAACTACACCTCCTTCAAGTGCAGCTGCTGCACATTTCAGAATTGTACTTGCAAGCCAAGTTGTCTCCCCAGAAGAGGTATATGGCCCCTCCATATAGACCCTGGGAAGAAGGGAGGTTTCCTGTTAGGACATGTGAGTGCCTCACCTCCCCTGAACCCTGATCTGACAGTTTAGGGCATAAGGCATAGTGTATGCCTGGGAGTTGTGAATCCAGTTCACTCCCTATCTGACGATGGTGCTGAGTGGGAGAAAAAGCAGTTTCAAATATGTGACCTGGTGTCCCCTAGACTCTTAATGCTCTTGGAGTCAGAGGGTTGTAGTTCTGTTCCTGCAAATACAGCACCTAACAAGAGACATGAGGCTTCAGTGACTTCCTGTTGAGCCAGTAAGAAGCAGATTGGCAGTTTAAGGGCAGCGGACACTTGAGTCCTGCTGAGATTTAATGGAGGGAAACTTAGAGAAACTTGAAAGGTGTAACCAATAGAGAGAGTCTCTAGTGCAGTTGTTACACTTTTCTGTCTTGAAGCCTGCTGGAATCTAAGACTAATTAAATGGATTCATTTCCCATCAAGATAAGACTTAAAAGCATTCCTTGTTTTATTATGCAATTCCTCCCAAGGCTTTTTTTTTTTTTTTTTTTTCTCTGCTGAGAGACAAGGAGAAATTGACTCTTGGTGAAGTCATGGGCTGGATCTAGTTTTTCTTTTTTTTTTTTTTTTTTTTTTTGGTCAGGTGACTCCAAACCTGCCTTTTATTTATCTATTTTTTAAATCATACCTAGTAAAAACTTTTTTTTTTTCTCCTGGTTTTTAGCCTACACCCAGCGGCACTCCGAGGTTACTCATGGCTCCATGCTCCTGGCAGGCTGGAGGATCATATGGGATGCCAGGGATCAAACCAGGGTCTATCCTGGGTCAACTGCTCTAATGTTGGCTATAGCTCTGGCCCCCTTAGTGAAAACTTCTATGACCAAGACTTGCTTGGAACCCAGAAGTTTTCTGACCTATAGATTTTTGTGGCTTCCTTAGACAGTGGTGGTCTTCTGGAGAGACCTCATCCTGTTTTATTTGCTGTTTGGGGTTATTTATTTCCAGTGCTCATTCTCTTATTAGATTGTGATTATTTATTCATCTCTGTATTCTCAGTGGCTCACATGTAAGCACTCGGTAACCTTCATACACAGAAGCCCTCATTTTCAATCCTGGTTTTTCTCAAGGAAGGAACCTGGCATTATTCTCAATATGGGAAGAGTTTGTAGAGGATATTCTGCTTTGAACTGTCTCAGCATAGCCCTGATGCATTGGCTATGTGTTATAAAGAATAAACATAGAATAAGGTCAGATGGAGACAGAGTGATAGCACAGTGGGAAATACAATTGACTTGCATGCAGCCGACCTGGATTTGATCTCCAGCAACCTATATAGTTCCCTGACCACTACCAGACTGATTCCTGAGAGCAGAGCCAGGAGTAATGCTTAAGTACTGCCAAATGTAATCCCCAAGCTGAAAGAAAAAAAAAGGGCGGGCAGAGTAGTGGCACAAGCGGTAGGCGTCTGCCCTGCACCTGTTAACCTAGGACAGACCTAGGTTCGATCCCCTGGCATCGCATATGGTCCCCCAAGCCAGGAGCAATTTCTGAGTGCGTAGCCAGGAGTAACTCCTGAGCATCACCTGGTGTGCCCCCCCCCCCCCGAAAACAAAGAATGAAACACTTCATGAATTTTGTGTCTTCCTTGAGCAGGGACCATGTGAATTGTCTCTATTGCTCCAGTTTTGTGCTGCTGAAGGGCACACAACCATGAGGATGCCCTTTCTTGTGGAATCCAATTGGAGGAGTCAATTTCTTTTCTTTTTAGGGTAGCCTCTTAAGAAATAAGTTAACTTTTCATTTTCTTTTTTTTTTTTTTTTTGGCTTTTGGGTCACACCCAGCAGTGCTCAGGGGCTACTCCTGGCTGTCTGCTCAGGCAGACACGGGGGACCATATGGGACACCGGGATTCGAACCAACCACCTTAGGTCCTGGACCAGCTGCTTGCAAGGCAAACACCGCTGTGCTATCTCTCTGGGCCCTAACTTTTCATTTTCTTATACCTCTCTTTCTCTCTCACTCATTCACTCTTTGTTGGCTATGCTCAGGGCTTATTCTTGTTTCTGTGCTCAGGAGTCACTCTGGGTAGAGTTTGAGGAATCACAGGGGTGCTGGGGAGTAGGTTTGGGTTGGCTGCATGCAAGGCAAGCATCCATTGTACTAGCTCTCCTCATGTTGCTGGTAGATTGTGCTTTGTGCCCTGCCTGAAGCTAGCCCAGGTCTCATTCCCCATTGTGTGGGCATTTTTTCTGGTTTTGTAGCTTGCTGGCTGTCCTGCCTGTCCTCACGCTCTGTTAATTATTGGGGTTTGGCCATTTCATGTAGTCGGAGCTTGATAGTGCTTCCAAGGGAATGGCTTGTTTGGTTGCCTGGTTTGCCTGCTAAAGGGACTTGAGAATCACAGTGTGCTGTGTGTGTGTGTGTGTGTGTGTGTGTGTGTGTGTGTGTGTGTGTGTGTGCGCGCGCGCATGCGTGCGTGCATGTACAGGTATTCGTCTAGAGAGGGGAGATTTTTGAGAATAGATGTCATCTGTTTTTGGCCATGAGAGATAAAGATTGCCTGCTTGAGAATTTTGCACTTAACAAGAACCCTAGTTTGCTGTTTTAATATGGTTGGTTGGCTTGTTTTCAGATCTCCTTCCTGAAGGAAGAAGAAAATTTATTTGAGTTCTTCCTCTAGAGATAAATGTATAAATTTGTCCTTGAATTTAACTAGAAGTGAACAGCCCTGGACTGGGACTACCAAGATG
Source organism: Suncus etruscus (assembly GCF_024139225.1). Classification (NCBI taxonomy): domain Eukaryota; kingdom Metazoa; phylum Chordata; class Mammalia; order Eulipotyphla; family Soricidae; genus Suncus; species Suncus etruscus. Next base: position 18,192,175 of record NC_064863.1, on the reverse strand, counting down.
TCATTTCTTTCTTTCTTTCTTTCTTTGTTTTGTTTTTTTGGGTGTGTGAGGAGGCCTACACTCTTCAGTGGTACTTAGGGTTTTTCCCCTGACTCTCTGTTTAGGATTTGCAGCTTGTGGTGCTGGAGAAGCAATTGGGGAGCTGTGGATTGAACTGGGGTCAGTCACATAAGTATCTTACTCCTAAACTCTCCTCTGGCCTTCAAGTTCTTCTCTATGTGAGATTCTTAATGTTTCAGATATGCTAGGTCTTGCTAATTCCCTCTGTCTTTATCTCCTTCCCTCTCTCCCCCTCTCCACACTTGATAATGGTCTTAGTTAGGCCCTAATGTTGATTTTTTTTCTCTTCTCTGTTATAGTGATTATAAAACCTTTATTGATTTGTTTTTAAATTGTGAGTCATACCCAGCAGAGCTCAAGGGTTACTCCTGCCTCTGCTCTGAGGAGTCACTCCCGGTGTGCTTGGGAACAATATGAGATGCCAGGTTTAACCACTGGCTTGGCTTCATGCAAGGCAAGATCCTACCTGCTATACTATCACTCTAGCCCATTAGGGAATCTTTTAAGTTGCAATTGTCCTGTGGTCACCATGTGCTTCAGAGATAAGTAGGTGTTGAAGAAATCTTTTTTATGAAATCCTAGAGTATGAGTGTTTGGGAAGGCAAATGCACGGAGTCTCTTGGAATCGCAGGTTCCTAGCCTACCTGCAAAAACATTGCTGGGATGGGACTAGAGCAGTGGTGTAAGCGGTAGGGCGTTTGCCTTGCATATGCTACCCTAGGACGAATCACTGACGTCCCTTATGGTTCCTCAAGCTAGAAGCAATTTCTGAGTGCTTAGCCAGGAGTAATTCCTGAGAGTCACCTATGGCCCCCAAACCAAACCAAACCAACCAACCAACCAACAAACAAACAAACAAAAAAAAACATTGCTGGGAGATAAAGAGAAGAAGCAGTTCACTGACCTTTGTTCATTTTATCCCTCTGTGATTCTTTCTTTCTTTCTTTCTTTCTTTCTTTCTTTCTTTCTTTCTTTCTTTCTTTCTTTCTTTCTGTCTTTCTTTCTTTCTTTCTTTCTTTCTTTCTTTCTTCCTTCTTCCTTCCTTCCTTCCTTCCTTCCTTCCTTCCTTCCTTCCTTCCTTCCTTCCTTCCTTCCTTCCTTCCTTCCTTCCTTCCTTCCTTCCTTCCTTCCTTCCTTCCTTCCTTCCTTTTTCTTTCTTTTTTTTTTTTGGTTTTTGGGTCAGATCCAGCAATGCTCAGGGGTTGCTCCTGGCTCTATGCTCAGAAATCGCCTCCTGGCAGGCTCGGGAGACCATATGTGATGCTGGGATTTGAACCACTGACCTTCTGCATGCAAGGCAAACGCCTTACCAATGTGCTAAACTCTCTGCCCAATCCCTCTCCTCCCCCGTGATTCTTAATGATCATGCTTAATACATTATAAAATCCAGTCTGTATATAGTTATTGTTTCTGTAAGTTATATAACAGGTCAGAATGATAGCATAGAATCTAAGGTGTTGAAGCTTTTGACCTTGCAAGTCAGGCCTGGTTCAACCCCTGACTCTACGGATAACCCCTTGAGCGCTGCTAGGAGTAACCCTTGATCGGAGCCAGGAGTAGCTCCTAAAGATAGCCAATGGGGTCCAGTCCTCTCACCAATAGTATAAAAGACCTCATAGATAAATGAGATAATTTATAAAGTGCTTCTTTAAAAAGAAATAAAACAGGACAAGACATACAAAGAAAAATCTTTCAACAGCTACTTTAAAAGAGTATCTCAGCCACACACAAAAATTTACAAAAGGTTTGCAGATGTTTATTATCAGTGGAATTATTTACATTCTGCACATAGCAGTGAGCTCTGCACTCATCCAAAATCCTGATCTCATTTCTTGGGGATCATCTCCCTCAAGTCTCCAGGATTCTTCTTTCCCCACCCTCCCCCACCCCCCAGGACTCTTCTAATTGAGGAGAAATCCCAGCATTTGTACCCCTTGCCCATAGAACGTTGGGAGCATGTATATTAAGTACCTACACATGATTTAAAAGAAAGGGCAGGTCATCAGAAATAGGGCCTGGTAATAACAGGTAATGGTTGCTGAGTACACCAGATTCTATCCTATGTGTTTTAAGTGTCCTATTAGTTCATTTTTATCATTCCAGTGAGATGAGGTCATTATAATTTGATCCTCCTTTGTACCTTAGGAAGTGCCTGAGGCATCCAAACTTATTACTTTCTCTAGGTTCTACACCTGAGTGGGTGTCAGCCCAGAGTGTGCATTTACAGAGTCTATGAATAGTTCTTGGGCCTCCCAAAGGGCAGGCAGATTCATAATAGGGTGTGATGCTGTCTCACTGCTCAGCTTCTAGTCACCAATACAATGCTCATAGATGCCCTATATTTTTATGTGATGGAGTTTATTGATATATGTAAATATATATAAAAGATATATAAAATACTATTTATATATAATCATATAGTATGTATAATTGTATATGCATATATGTGTAACATAAGTTATAATTATATATAAATATATATAATATTTTTTTTCTTTCTGGTGTTTGGCAGACTTTGACATTCTTTTTTTTTTTTTTTTTTTTTTTGTTGTTGTTGTTTTTCCTGGCTCTATATTCAGAAATTACTCCTGGCAGGCTCAGGAGATCATATGGGATGCCGGGATTTGAATCATTGTCCTTCAGCATGTAAGGCAAACTCCTTACCTCCATGCTATCTCTCCAGCCCCAAACTTTGACATTCTTGCCTAAATCAATTCTGTTTTGCTTCCACAGTGGCTATGATACTGTCATAGTGATGAATCAGTTTGAAAATTTCTAGAAGTTTCCTCTGGTCTATTATTGGGCTTTCTTGAGGTCACCTTGCTTAGGGAAGGCCGGATTTGCTTTATTTATTTGTTTGCTTATATATTATATGTAACATATATGTTTAATATTTATTTGTTTTTGTTCATTTTGAAAATAATGGCTTGTTCTTCTTGTGTACAGTTTGTAGCTTTGACTCTTATGATAGTATTATTAGTTAAAATTGTTTCAAAATTGTTCTTTCAATATGAAATGCCTCCTCAGGCATTTTTTGTTGTTGTTGGTCTGTTTTTGTTTTGGGCCACACTTAGCAGTACACAGTGCTTACTCCTATTTTTGTCCTGAGGAATTCTCCTGGCTGGTTCAAGATCCCCGAATTGAACCCAGGTCAGCCTCTTGCAAAGCAGGTGTCTTACTCTCTGTACTATCACTATGGTTTCCAGGGTTTTGAAGAATTTTGATTTGTTTAAGGTTTTTTTTTTAGTGTTCCAATTGAAACTTTCAGTTACTTCCCTCATTCAGAAAGAAAACTGTTCCCTCATTCAAACAAGAAAATAGGATTATTAAAAACACAAATAGACGGAGCTCTCCAAGACCTTGGGTATCGAGGTCACATGCACACGTGAGATGATGTAGGGATCAGTGGGATAGAGCACATGTGTCATCTGTAGAAGCTCTGGTTGGAGACCCAGTTTTACAGAGATCTCTGAGTACAGCTGGTAATAGCCCCTGAGCACAGCTGGTTTTTTCCTCTTGAAGTGGGTCAGGACACTGAGAATCCAGTAGCCAGTCTAGTGAATGCAAAGTTGCATGCTTTGTGGCACCATTTGGCCATGCTAACACTTTGAAAAGCGATCATAAGTACTAAATATGTGCCCTCCCTACTAAAGACTGCATTTTAAGTTGGCCCAATAGCCTCCATTCACAATGCAAAGGTCTGGTTTATAGCTATTGTGGAATCCAGGAAGAACAAGAGCCAAAAAAATAAACCACTCAGGCAGACTTTGTGACACTATTTTAGTTCAGGTTGAAACTGGGATATGGGAACCTGAGCTCTGGCATGGGTGGCCATAGGCTCGGAGAGTTTGCTTACTTGCCTTTGGAGAAAAGTCAGAGAGAGCTTGGGCATGGGGCCAGTTGCCTACCATATTCTATGAGGATATGTCTGCCTGTTAGGCCTTCAGATGTGTTTGCAGCCTGAACTAGAAACACACCTTAAATTCATCATGCCTGGAAACCAGATGTCCTATAAAAAATACTCCCAGGCCTACAGGGTCCATTGTTAGAATTCTTAGGCCTGTGGACTTAGGGCAGTACAAGTCTACTAGCGCCAGTTGTTGGTTTTCAGCCGTTTCTTTGGTTTGTGAATATAGTGGCACCACACTAGAAATCACCTCAAGAAATCACGTCTTGATGTCTCTCATCTAATTTCTAGATTATTGTCATGCTTTATTAGTTTATTTATTTATTTTATTGTCATGCTTTATTTATTCTCTGGTTTATTCTCCCTTCCATAGATTTTGCTGTCACTAGGGTTAGTACATACTTGATGGCAGTACTCCAGAGTTGGTTATGGTGTTTTCTGGGTGTTGAGTTCTTATTGTGGTGGTGGGGACACCCCCTCCAAAAATTCCTAGCAGTGCTGTGGGGATTGTACTCAGTATTCTGTATATGGGGAGCTGCTGAGCATCAAACTCAAGGTCCTATGTTCGAAATGTGGATTTCTCCTATTCTTCAAGAAGGGAGTTTTGTCAAGCATTACCGTTAAACTTCTTAATGTTTACTGTGTTAATTTTCTCAATTACAAAATCAAGGAGGGTGAGTTTTCTTCTTTGTGTAAGTAGAAATGCAATATCCTTCACTTTGCCTCTTGGCTTGCAAAGCCTAAAATATTTATTCGCTGACATTTTGCAATCAAGTTTGCTGCTACCTGTTCTTAGCATTTTAGAAGCCTCTTCTGAAACAGTTCTTTCTGGTGAAACAGTTAAAGATTGGGATGGGTGCAGAAGGGGCTCTGCATTGTGGCCAAATTTTTAATTTCTAGATGTGGGACCCTAACAATGTGTAAGGTGTAATGGCAGTGTAGGTGGGTGGGCTTCAGGGTCCACCTGTTTCTGCTTTCTGGTTGCTTTCTGATTCTCTTCCCACTCTTTCTTTATCTTCAGCCCATTCTTTTACCCTGGAGCTGAACCTTTCTTTATTGGTGTCTCTGATCTCTTTGGCTCATTAGAGTTGAATATAGCCACTATCTTCTTTCTGACCCAGAGCTCAGCAAACAGTTGTTACTCAGCAGAGAAAACTAGCACATATTTTTAGGGGTGGTTGTCTCTCCTTAAAAGGATTTTCCCCTGCCCGTATGCCCTTTGAATTCTGTTCTCTTTTTAAAACTATTTTTTTTTTGCTAAGTAACAATCTCCTCCTCCTCCTCCTCTTCCTTCTCCTCCTCCTCCTCCTCCTCCTCCTCCTCCTCCTCCTCTTCTTCTTCTTCTTCTTCTTCTTCTTCTTCTTCTTCTTCTTCTTCTTCCTTCTTCTTCTTCTTCTTCCTTCTTCTTCTTCTTCTTCTTCTTCTTCTTCTTCTTCTTCTTCTTCTTCTTCTTCTTCTTCTCTTCTTCTTCTTCTTCTTCTTCTTCTTCTTCTTCTTCTTCTTCTCCTTCTCCTTCTCCTCCTTCTCCTCCTCCTCCTCCTCCTCCTCCTCCTCCTCTTCTTCTTCTTCTTCTTGTTTTGGTTTTTGGGTCACACACGGTGGTGCTCAGGGGTTACTCCTGGCTGTCTGCTCAGAAATAGCTCCTGGCAGGCACGGGGGACCATATGGCACACTGGGATTTGAACCAACCACCTTTGGTCCTGGATAGGCTGCTTGCAAGGCAAATGCCGCTGTGCTATCTCTCTGGCCCCCAATCACTTTTTCTTTCTTTCTTTCTTTCTTTCTTTCTTTCTTTCTTTCTTTCTTTCTTTTTCTTTCTTTCTTCTTTCTTTCTTTTTCTTTTTCTTTCTTTCTTTCTTTCTTTCTTTCTTTCTTTCTTTCTTTCTTTCTTCTTTCTTTCTTTCTTTCTTTCTTTTTCTTTCTTTCTTCCTTCCTTCTGTCTTTCTTTCTTTCTTTCTTTCTTTCTTTCTTTCTTTCTCTTTCTTTCTTTCTTCTTTCTTTCTTTCTTTCTTTCTTTCTTCTTTTCTTTCTTTCTTTCTTTCTCTTTCTTTCTTTCTTTCTTTCTTTCTTTCTTTCTTTCTTTCTTTCTTTCTTTCTTTCTTTCTTTCTTTCTTTCTTTCTTTCTTCTTTCTTTCTTTCTCTTCTTTCTTTCTCTCTTTCTTTCTTTCTTCTTTCTTTCTTTTCCTTTCTTTCTTTCTTTCTTTTTCTCTTTCTTTCTTTCTTTCTTTCTTTCTTTCTTTCTTTCTTTCTTTCTTTCTTTCTTTTCTTTCTTTCTTTCTTTCTTTCTTTCTTTCTTTCTTTCTTTCTTTCTTTCTTTCTTTCTTTCTGTCTTTCTTTCTGTCTTTCTTTCTTTCTTTTTTTTGAAATACCCCCAGCTGTGCTCAGGGGTATATCCTGGCTCTGTGCTCAGAAGTTGCTCCTGGCTCGGGGACCATATGGGATGCCAGGGATCTAACCCATGTCCGTCCTGGGTCAGCTGTGTGCAAGGCAAGCACCTTACTACTGTACTACCTTAACTCCAGTCTCCACTTCATTTCTTATTGCCCAGACCTCAGTTTTTTTTCTTTCTACTCTGTTGACAAGTCATCATAATATTTCAAGTCTCAGATGAACACACATCAGCATCTATCTATTTGTTCCATTAATCCCTTGACATGGCTTTTTGAGGACTTTCTCATCTTTAGCACCAACGGGTTAAATAATAGCATCTCTTTTCCTAAGGCCAGATTCTAACCCAGTATATACTATTTCAGAGTCTTGTCTCTGACAATATTTTTACACAAGGAAAAAAGTGCATGATTCTCATCAAGTCCATTTTATGCACATTGAACTGTGAGTGACTGTATGTCTGTTTTACGTTAAGTTGGAGCTACAGTTGCTAAATGATGCAAAAGTTTCATCACTAAAATATAGATAGTACTGCCACATCAACAAAATAATAAAAGGACATTAACTATTTTAATGGCTGAGAAAAAGCTAATTCACATAGTTTTTTTTTTTTGTTTGTTTGTTTGTTTTGTTTTTTTCAGCAACACCCGGTGGTGCTCAGGGGTTATTTCTGGCTCTGCACTCAGAAATCACTTTTGGCAGACTTTGGGGACCATATGGGATGCTGGGGATTGAACATGGGTCTGTTCCAGATCGGCTGCATGCAAGGCAAATGCCCTACCTCTTTGCTTTTGCTTTGGCCCTAATTTTTACAATTTATTTTCTAGATAAATTCTTTAAAAAAACATTGGTTTACCTGGCTGCACACATTTGGTAACAAACAGGATCTTTAAACCTGTCTATATTCTTCAGTCATCAGATGTGATAAATGCCAAGAAGGGAAGTTCAGAAATATTTCCCACACTTACCCCTTTCAGAAACATTAAACCTTCTGTGTTTTCTTTGCTTAAGCTCAGCATCCCTCTTGGGGCTTTCTGACTTAGGTTCAAGCTTAGTGGCTACTCCCTGAGGTCTTTCTTTTATCCTTTCATAGGAAGGAAGGGTTTCGTTCCATACCTGGTATTCAGTGGGTACTCTTGATCTGTGGTCGTGTGAATCACTCCTCATAGTCCTCAGATGTTGGGAACTGAATCTAACTATGCTAAGAAGAAACTCAGCTCCTTGAGCTCTTGAAAGAGAGCCCACAAAAAATACTTTTGTGCCTAGTGTCACTTTCAATTCATAGCAGTTACTCAAATATTAAGTTGGTCCATCATCAGGCTTTAAAAACAGATTCAGGGCCCGGAGAGATAGCACAGTGGTGTTTGCCTTGCAAGCAGGCTATTTAGGACCAAAGGTGGTTGGTTTGAATCCCGGTGTCCCATATGGTCCCCCGTGCCTGCCAGGAGCTATTTCTGAGCAGACAGCTAGGAGTAACCCCTGAGCATCGCCGGGTGTGGCCCAAAAACCAAAAACTTAAAAAAAAATAGAAACAGATTCAATCCTAAAAGAATATCAGTATAGTCCCAGTATAAAGGTCTCTACATGATTAAAATGCTAGATAAACTCGGTTCTAATGTATTCATAGATTAGAAATGTCCAGTATTTTTTTATGATGTGTGTGTGGACACCTTGAAAAATGGGCTGCCATATATCATGGAGCTGATGTGTTTGTATTTTCAGGCTTTCTTAAAAGATAACGACGATGCCATTAAAAACTCAATAGCTTTTTTTTTTTAATCAGCTAACTACTGTTGAGTTTTATATAAATTAAAGATATTGCTTTCTTTTTAAAAAAAAACTTTGTAAAGTAGCTTACTAAAGAGTCTAAGATAATTCAATGATAACTTTGGTTTTAAAATGTTAGGAATTTGATTCAACAGTCCAAACCCTGAAAGGTTGTTTAAGGACCCATTGTGCATGGTTTCCGGTGACTGCACACCCAGGTTGTGACACCTGTTGTTTTGGTGTCATTAATAGTGGGACTTCCTTTTATTCTGAGGTATCTTGTGATAAATCGGCCTGTGACCCAATAAGAGCATGTTAGCTTGATATCTATGACTTGCTGTCTTGTTTTAAATAATCATTCACCTTGCAAGGCTTGCAACTGAATGGACTATTGTGCTAGTGGGCAGACTGAATATACTGGAACCGACTCCAGCTGACTGCTTTATAGAAAGTGAAAACAAATTACAAAACCCATGTTAAGGGGTTGGAGAGATAGCTCAGGAGATAAGTCACTTGCTGACTTAGGTCTGATCCTCAGTACTCTAGATGGTTGGTCCCTGGAGCCCTTCCATGACGAATTTGCTGAGGGCAGAGTCAGGGGTCAGCCTTGAGCAACACTGCGTGAAGCCACAAGACCTAACCCGCCAAAAACAAACACATAACAAGCCCTTCTTCATTTCTTTTTTGGAAGCAATCTGGGATCTCTTTCTTGATCATGGATTTCAGAAACTGTTCTAGAAAATAGCTAAATGTACAATATTTTCCATTCATTTGCTTGGCTCATGCTTGGTCTTTTGCACAAGGGACAGCTACTCTTTTCACCCCATATTTGGATATTTATGTGCAAATTTTAATCAGAAATTTCTTTTGATTGTGGAAGACTATATAAAGCATTGCTCATTTTAAAATTTCTTTTTTTTTTCTTTTGGATTTTTGGGTCACACCTGGCAGCGCTCAGGGGTTCCTCCTGGCTCTCTGCTCAGAGATTGCTCCTGGCAGGCTCAGGGGACTATATAAGATGCTGGGATTTGAACCACCGACCTTCTGCATAAAAGGCAGATGCCTTACCTCCATGCTATCTCTCTGGCCCCTCATTTTAAAATTTCTAAGTGTATGGGTTTGTGGTATTAAAGATGCTTGAAATGGTGTGTGACGATCATCAAATACATATACCCCAAACCTTTTCATTGTTACCAGCATGAGCTCTGTGCCCATTAAATAATAACTCCCGGGACTGGAGAGATAGCATGGAGGTAAGGCATTTGCCTTGCATGCAGTGGGACGGTGGTTCAAATCCCAGCATCCCATATGGTCCCTCGAGCCTGCCAGGAGTGATTTCTGAGCATAGAGCCAGGAGTAACCCCTGAGCACTGCCAGGTGTGACCCAAAAAACAAAAACAAAAAAATAATAATAACTCCCCATCCCTCCTTCCTCAGACTTTGCCATTATATAAGCTCCATTCTCAGGCCTCTGGAAACATTCATTTCCTTGTGTTTCTCTCATTCTAGTGGCTTCTTTGTTTCTTCTTCCCTTCCAGAACTCCTGTTCTTAGCCCATTCTCCAGCTTTTTTATTTTTTTAACTATATTTCTTTCTCTTGGGCTGCACCCAGCAATGCTCAGGAGTTACTCCTGGCTCTGTACTCAGAGATACTGATAGGAATATTGGGGATGATGGAACATTGGTTGTCTGTATGCAAGGCAAATTCCTTACCTGTGGTACAATCACTTTGGTCCCGTTAATGATTATTTTCTTCAGGAGTAACTCTCTTCCCTTTATCTTCTCTTTACTTTTTCTAAGCAATCTCACATGTCAGATCATCCCCTCACCCCAACGTGTAAATGTGTATTATAAAATCCTTGAGTCAGTAATACCTGCAGGCACCTTCCCCCCTTCCCTCAGTTTCTGTGTAGTGTGATTTTTATGTTCCCACTGAAAAGTTCCATGTTCATGTAAAGGACACTTTGGCTCCTTGTTCTTTAGCTCTTACTGGCTTCTGGGTCATCTGAAGTGATTAGTTTCTTTGTCTGTCCCTAGCCCTCTTCATCATATTATTTGGACCAAACCTCTTAATTGCTTTTAGAGTAGTATGAGTGTGGTGGCAGGGCTCGTAGAAGTGGGCTGTATTTATAAAGCTTCCTACATGATGCTGATATGTCGCTATATTTGTAACTAGTATCTTTGCCAGGGATGGGCGAAGGGAGCCATTGAAGGCCAGTGGAAATATTTAGGCCTCAGGTACTGTCGTCTTTTGTCTTTTTAAATACAGGCACTCCTAATTTTGTGCTGCTCTGTGGTGAAATCTATTTAAGAACTATTTGGTAAGCAAGTGTAGGTATCTTCAGTTTAGAATGATCCTGTGAATCTCTTAGAAGCCTGCTTGACTTTGTCCACAAATCCCTGAGAGATTATTTCCTGAACCCTTTGCAGTTTGCTCTGTGGCTTTCTTTGTGAAAATAGTCTTTCTCTCAACCTAAGAAATGTGCCAATCTCTGAATTCATCCTGGTAGACCAGTAGTACTGTTACTTCTTTTTTTTTAATATCTTAATCTAAACACTTTGATTACAAACATGATTATAGTTGGGTTTTATTCAGATAAAGAACACCCCCCTTCACCAGTGCAACATTCCCATCACCAATGCCCCGAGTTTCCGACCTCCCTACCCCGCATCTGTCTGTATTTGAGATAGGCTTTCTACTTCCCTCATTCATTCTTTCATTCATTGTCAGTATCTCTAACTGCTCTCACCTGGACCTTCCAGCCCTATTGCTATTGTCTACCGTTGCTTCTCTTTTTGTGGAAGAGAAGGTTGAGCTGCATTCACATCCAAGGATTGTTCCTGGCTCTGTGTTTAGGAGTGACCCCTGGCAGGGCTTGGGGAACCCTCTGATGCTTTTGATGCAAATTGGAACCAGGGTCGGCTACATGCACTTTACTTTCTGTGCTACCTCTCCAGCCCTGTACAGTTATTTCTAACAGACTGCCATAATTTGACTTATTTCCATTTATTTGTTTGTTTTTTTTGAAAAAAAAATATAGTGTATTAAAGAACCATGATTTGCAAATTTACTTACAGATAGATGAGTCTTAGGTATAAAATTTTCCAACAGCAAACGCACCACTAGTGTCAAATTCCTTCCACCAGTGTTACTTCTTCATCAACCCCCTCTTCCCCAGTCTTCTGTCATTTTGACAGGCACATTTCAAAGTTTGGTGTTTGGAGTTTAGATCTTATGTTTTCAGTGTTGTTGAATCTGTATCTTGGATGTATAGCTATACCACATATCTAAGGCCCCTGACTTCTGTTCCTTTATTACTTTCCTTTATCATCTTTCTTCCTCTCTTGATTTCTTTTCTTCTCTGCCATCTTCCCTATACTCTGGGATCAAGGATGATCTTGGCATTCCCCTTTAGTGCATTCTATTTCTTCAGTCCGTTCTTCTATATATCATAGATAAATGAGATAAATCTTGTGTTTGTCTTACTTCTGGCTTATTTCACTCAAACAAGATCTTCCAGTCCTTACCTATTTGCAATGGATCGCATAATTTCACTGTTCCCTGTAGCTGCGTAGTATTCCTTTGTGTCTATATACACCACAGCTTTATAATCCAATCATTATAGTTGGGCTCCTTGGTTGGTTCCTTTAACTTAGCTATTATACCGAGTGCTGCAATGAATAATGGCCTGCATATGTCTTTGTGAATGAAATTTTTGTACTATTTTTTGGGGGCACATCCAGTGGCTCTTAGGGTTTTTTTCTGGCTCTGTGCTCAGAAATTACTCCTGCAGTTTGGGGGTACCCTGGGATGCTGGAAATGGAACTTGGGTTGGCTGCATGCAATGTAAACACCTTCTCCTCTGTGCTATCACTCTTGCCCTTGAATTCATTTTTAAATACTTGGGCTAGCAGCATCTGTGAACTTATGGGGTTTTAATTTGTTTTATTTATATTAGCAGTGTCTTAAAATAGGAAAACCCAGTTTTGGAATTATGTTCATGGACTGTGGTGCACTGAATTGTCAGTCAGGAGAATTATCTGGGTGTCGGATCTGGTTTGCTGTATCTGGTTGAAAGGCAGCCCTGGTCTGAGAGCTGGGTGAATGGAAGCATATGCTCCAAGCCTCACTGTTTTCTGTCTATGTTGCTGGCAGCTGTGTGGTCTTTCCAGTTTGTCAGAGTAAATACTGTGCTACATGAGCAAGTGGGTCAAAGCCCTATGTCCTTTCTCTGAAGGCCCAGGATGATTTACGGTCTAGACAGTAAGTCACCCAGAGCTTCCGGGTGGACCTTCAGATTTGGCTCCATTCTGTTCTCTGCCACTCTGAGTGTTTCTTGCTGAGTGGAGATTGGCAAAGACTCCCTTAAAGAGTGAGTTAGACTCTCGGGTTTGGGACAGAACTAGAATTTATCTCAGACCCCATCTCCCTCTTTTGCTTCTGGTGATTCACTGGTATGCCAGAATGACTGAAGTCCTTAAAAATGGTTGGCTTATAATACCCAAAGACAGTAGTAACAAGGGCTGGAGGATTGGTTCATGAATGGAAGCTTGCTACAAAGTGGGAGCAGGTGTTGTGAGGCAAAGGGGAAAGTGCAGTCAGGGGAGAGGAGGGTCCACTATGATAATGATAGTTGGAAATGATTGCTCTGGACAAGAACTGAGTGCTGAAAGGTAGTAAGTATGATATTCCTTCAGTGACAGTATGAGTGAGTGAGAGAGATGAGAGAGATGTGAGAAAAAGAAAAAAGAAAAAAGGGAAGAAAGGAAGAAAGAAAAAAGAATTAAAGAAAGAAAAAGAGAAGAAAGGAAGAAAGAAAGAAAGAAAGAAAAGAAAGAAAGAAAGAAAGAAGAAAGAAAGAAAGAAAGAAAGAAAGAAAGAAAGAAAGAAAGAAAGAAAGAAAGAAAGAAAGAAAGAAAGAAAGAAAGAAAGAAAGAAAGAAAGAAAGAAGAAAGAGAAAAAGAGAAATATTGGCACTGGGGAGAGCAAGAGAGACATTGGTGGCAGGATATGTACACTGGGAGGGAGGGAGGAAGAATGGAGGGAGTGAGAAAGGAAATGAAGGAAGGAAGCAAGGAAGGAAGGAAGGAAGGAGAGAGAAAGCAGGAGGGACATTGATGGCAGGATATATACACTGGCGAAGGATATGACTGAAACTCAGTCATGAATGTTGTAACTTTGCTTTCCACTGGAATTGAATTAAAAAATAATAGAAAAAATGGTTGAGTTTAGAAACACTGTACCTAAAAGTGGCTCACTTTATGACCTGGGCTTGACTTTTCTTGACCTATGAGATGTTCTCTTTGAACAAGATCACTGTGATTTTGTGAACCGAAGTCATTATTCTCTGAGAGAGAAGGTAGTTGGAGTTTTTCTCTGGGTTTTGGTAGATGCATAAAGGGCGATGTTAGCCTCTCTGCATGTAGAGTGGGGAATGAATGAGCACCCCAACCTGCCCCTGGCCCACTTATCATTCAGAAAAGACTCTGCTTCTAGGAAATGTGCTCCCCAGGGGAGCATAGATACTGAACCACATACTTCTGTCCCAAGTTTTGTTGAGGACGACAGAGGGCATAGGAACAAACCCTTATTACCTTCTAGGATTGGCCATAGAGGAGGGTGGTTCGAGAAGCATTCTAAGTAGCATTCTAAGATCATACTTAAGGGGGTGTTCCCACAATAGAAAAAGTTTCATCCCAATAGAGACAAAAACGAGAGTAAGGCAGAACTTACGTGTTAGAAACAGAATCCTGGAAATTCAGGAGAATGGAAGTGATGACCAAGAGAATGTTGAGTTTTTTTCATTTTTGATTTTAAGCTGCCCACATGGTTCTCGGGGACCTAGAGACCACTTTGGGTGATGCTTGGTTAGTGGGACTGGTGGTTCTGTGCTTGGGTACCATGCTGTGGTGCTCTGGGGCCCTTTTGTGATGCTGGAGCCACCAGGTCCACACCCAGCAGTGGTCGGGGGGAAGGGGATTGAGCCAAGCACCTGTGTTATCTCTTTACCCCCACTCAGCTTTTTCTTTAAACTTTATTGATTGATTGATTGACTGATTGGTTTCTGGGCCACACCCAGTGGTGCTCAGGGGTTACTCCTGGCTCTGCACTCAGAAATCGCCCCGGCATGCTGGGGTGGGATGCTGGAAATTGAACTGGGTCTCTCCCCGGTTGGCCACATGCAAGGCAAATGCGCCACCACTGTGTTATCTCTCTGGCTCTTCCTCAGCTTTTCCTAAAGCCAATGTTGACATTGCTTTTTGCATCTTTCTTCTAAATAATATAATATAGATGTCTGTGAAGAGTATTAGGTCTTTTTTCTTTATCCTGTTTACTTGGTTAATTTAGCCAGCCTTTATCCCTGTCCAGAGTTAATTTAATCATGTTTCTCTTATAAATGAAATGGCAGCTTACAATAGATTTGAGTTGCCTGAGTGATGGTTCTTTCTGACACATGAAAGGATCCTACCAGAATTTACGAAATGTTTAGTTCTGAGAGATTGAACATTTCTGCTGTCTTTAATTACGCTGAGTGTCATATAATGTGCAGTCTTCTTTTACACAACCTTTTATTTTAGTGCAGTACTATGGTGAAAGTATAATGTATAAACATTATACTGTAATTAAGAATCCAGATTTATAATTCAGCCACAGTTGGTGAAGGTGCGGACAATGACAGATACTCATATATTCATAATAAATTCCTTTTTCTGGAAGCTGAAAAACTTTTTATAATACCGATCTTAAGATGTTCCTAATTTTTAATGAGTTATTTATACTTTGGACAAAAGTATAAATAGAATGTATAGTGTAATATAGAATTTTGGTGGATTGGGGCCAGAATGATGGTGCAGTGGGTAGGGCACTTGCCGTGCATGTGGCAAAACCTGGATTCATTCTTGGAATCTCATATTGTCTCCAAGCACACCAGGAGTAATTTCTGAGCATCTAAGTCTAGATGTAGCCTAAATAAACAGGGCCAGAGCAAATGCACAGCTGTAGGCATTTGCCTTGCATGTGGCCAACCCCGAATGGACCCAGGTTTGATTCATGGTCCCCCAAGCCTGCCAGGAGCAATTTCTGAGCACAGAGAGTAATTCCTGAGCACTGCTGGGTGTGGCCCCCCGAAGCCAAAATAAATAAATGTTTAAAAAATAAAAAACAAATGAAAAGCTCCCCAAACAACAAAATCTCCCCAAATAAAAATAGTTTGGTGGATCCTCCTGTGGATCCTCCTGTGTTGCAATATCTAAGGAAGTAAATAGACAGTAAAATAAATTTGTTTTTATTATTTATTTATTTATTTATTTATTTATTTATTTATTTATTTATTTATTTGGTTTTTGGGTCACACCTGGTAGCGCTCAGGGGTTACTCCTGGCTCTATGCTCAGAAATCACTCCTGGCAGGCTCAGGGGACCATATGGGATGCTGGGATTTGAACCACCGTCCTTCTGCATGCAAGGCAAAATGACTTACCTCCATGCTATCTCTCCAGCCCCAATTTGTTTTTATTTTTAATATCTTAATTGAATCACCATGAGATAACATTATCAAGTTGCTGATAATTGAATTTCAGCTATATAATGTTCTATCCCTTCACCAGTTCATTTCACCATGAGTGTCCCCAGTTTCCCTCCTATCTTTCCCCAGCCTGCCTTTGACAAGTGCGTCTTTCTTTTCACCCTCTTTTTTCCTTTTAGGTGCTCTGGCTTGCAGTTCTGCTACTGAGTATTATATCATGCATATCATTTTATCTCCTTGCATAGCACCCCATTATGAATGGTAGAATTGTGTGTGTGTGTGTGTGTGTGTGTGTGTGTGTTTGTTTGTTTTTGAGCCACACCTGGTAATGCTTAGGTATTATTCCGGCTCTACACTCAGAAATCACTCTTGGTGGGCTCAGGGTACCATATGGGATGCTGGGGATCGTACCCCCATTGGCTGGGTGCAAGGCAAAAAGTGCCTTACCACTTTGCTGTAGCTCTGGTTCATGATTGGTAGGATTTTTGACTTTCCACAATAAAATGTCCTCAAGCCTTGGGTCAATAGGTGTGTGATCAGTGTAAGGGGGTCTAGATCTCTCTGTAGTGAAGATGCTGCTCATAAATCCTCAAAGAGCAATCTTTGAACTTCAGACTTTAGATCTCACCACATTTGTGTTTCACACCTTTATCGAACAAACATACATCCATTGGGTTTCTTAGGAAGCATCTCTGATGGGTGGCATGCAAGAGACTTTCTGGGTGGGATATATGCTCATAGATACAGGGAGCTGAGAAGCAAAAGTCTGGGACAGGAAAGCCATTAAACATTGTGTGGGACCTTGGGAGCAGAGAAGAGGGATGGATGGTCAGTGCATTGAAGAGGTCTTAGCCCATGCCGTGCCTGGGAAAATCTGTGCTAGCTTACTGGGCAGCCTAGGGTGGAGACTGACCATTGGGGAGCCAGTACTTAGCCAGGAAGGGAGAACCCTCTTTCTACAGCTGTGCTCAGTTCTTATCCAGTGTTGGCCTGCTTGGAAACTGAGGCACATCTTCAGACAGCTGACTGCTGTCTCCCAGAGAACTTTTCCAGAGCACTTCCGTAGTCTAAAGAGCTATTTCTCTGGGCTGGAGTGGTGGTGCAAGCGGTAGGGCCTTGTATGCTCTAACCTAGGACAGACCATGGTTCAATCCCCTGGTGTCCCATATGGTCCCCCAAACCAGGAGCGATTTCTGAGCACATAACCAATCAGGAGTAACCCCTGAGTGTCAATGGTTGTGTCCCAAAAAGCAATAAAAAAAGCTATTTCTTTACTATGAGGCATTGTGCAAATTATTTATTTCTTTGGTTTTGGGGGCCACAGTTGGTGGTGGTGCTCAGGGCTTACTTTTGGCTCTACTCTTAGGGATCACTCCTGTTGGGGATTTGGGGGACTCTCTGTAGGGCATGCTCAGCTTGGCTGCATACTTGGGTATGGCACAAGGTAGGACACTGTGCTTGCCTGGCACACAACTCCTCATTGTACTCTCTCCAGTGCCTGTAGTATGCATTTTCACTCAGCCACTGGATTTGAGTGTAAATTTAGGCATGTTCCATTCTCGTTGCACATTCCTGCTGTTTTGGAGGGTATAGTAGGTAGGTAGTTTGCTGTTATATCAATTGTGATTCCCTTGGGGAGCACTGTTTAATGAGCATTATTGTGATGAGAGATTACATGAGGTAACCAGACTCTTGGCCTGATGTTCTTTTTTCTGTGTTTGGAGATGTCAGCATGGACAGGTCATTGGAGTTCTACACTTGATGAGTTTATTATGTCTTGGGGTTGGGCTCAATGGACAGGAGTGATTTCAGGTAACTCTAAGGACAAAGGGTCGGAGAGATAGTATGGGGATAAGATGCTTTTTACTGACCCAACTCAGATCCTGGGTCATTGCATATGGTCCCCCAGCACCTTGAGTGATTTCAGAGGGTAGAACTGAAAGTAAACCTGAGCAAAGCTTGCTGTGATCCTCAAGCAAACAAACAATATTGACAGATTGAAGGGAGATGTTTGATTTGGGGCCACACCCACCTATGCTTAGGGCATACTCTTGGCCCTCTACTCAGGTCATTTCTGGCAGGACTCAGGGGGTGAGCTGTGGTGCTGGGGCTCAAACCCAGATTGACCACGTGCAAGGCAAGTAAATGTCTTACTTGTTATACTATTCCTCCCCCAGACTATTGTTGTTTTTAAAAGCAGCATCTCTGCTTTTAAAGGAAGTTTTTCTCTCTGCAAAAATGAACAAAATACCTTTGGTGAGGAGCCGGTAGGGGCAATTGGATACATAAGACTCAGGTAAACGTGTAGGAAATTGGCCTTGCAAGCTGAAATACATGTGGCTATAAGTGAAGAAAGAGGGTTCAGAATGAAGTTGAATTTTGAAATTGAGTAGAGACTTCTTGGGAAACTGTAGAAATGAGCACTTGCTTTTTCCTTTTCTCTTCTCCCTCTCCCCTCTCTTCTTCTCTCTTCTCTTCTCCTGTCCTCCCCTCCCCTTTCCTTCTCTTCTCTTCTCATGACAGAGTAAACAGGGATAGATTGTATGAAAATAGGATCTCTCCAAACTTTTTTCTTGTAGAAGATGAGCCTGTGAATATTGGGGGCTTTGCTGGCCAGTCTCCCTCATTACTTTCAATTCTACCATTTTATAGGACTATGGCACCAGTGGCCTATGAACAAACAGGCAGGGCCACCTTCTCATCAGACTTAAATGTTTAAGTTGGCCTTACAAGGTGTTGAAAAGTTTTTTTCTTGTTCTCATTCTTTTTTTTTTTAATATATTTATTTAAACACCTTGATTACAAACATGATTGTAGTTGGGTTTCAGTCAGGTAAAGAACACCCCCCTTCATCAGTGCAACATTCCCATCACTAATGTTCCAAATCTCCCTCCTCCCCACCCCACCGTGGCCCGTACTTGAGACAAGCTTTCCACTTCCCTCATTCATTCACATTGTTATGATGTTGAACATTTTATTTTCTTGCAATGGCTAGAAAAATTACAAAACTTATTCATAGAGCTCATGGGCTACCAGGAAAATGGGCAGTGAGTTGGCTGTCATTGGCCTGGACCATTTCACTATTGTTAGTGAAATTAATGTAGCAAAACACTAAAAATTCCCGTGTGTGTGTGTGTGTGTGTGTGTGTGTGTGTGTGTGTGTGTGTGTGTGTGAGAGAGAGAGAGAGAGAGAGCTTATGAATATATGAATGTAGTATTCCTTATGATTACATGTAGCAAAGCACTCAAAATTCTTTATTTGCTTGGTGTGGGGGAAGGTCTCTGTGACTTACTCTTGGCTCTGTTATCTGGGGATCATTTCCACTGCAAGGGATTGAAGCAGGGTTAGCCACATGCCAGGCAAGCATTGGAATCCCTGTGTACTGACTATTTCACCCTAAACTTCATTTTGAGGAGTTAATGTTCCTGGTTTGAACTTATCTCAGGTAGTTATAAAGGAACAGCCCATTGAGGTTAGTGACTCAGAAGCAACACCCAGATATATATATATATATATATATATATATATATATATATATATATATATATATATATAATATATATTTGCTTAAGATGAAGTGATCCCAAGACTTTCTCTACACCACAGATAATACAGAGTGAATTTGCATTAATTCAATTTCTGTTACTCATGCCCATTATAAATAGTAAGGACTGGAAAATTCTAGTTTATCTAAAATTTAGATATGTGGTGCTGGGAATCTAAATCATGCCATCTAAGTGCAAGGCAAGTGTCTTAATCTTTGGACTATTTCTAATTTTTTAACCCTGGACTGTTTCTTTGGCTTTACCCCCACCCCTTTTATTTTTGGAATGGGTATTGGGGCCTCACATGGTTGTGCTCAGGGATTGATTTTGGCTCTGTACTCAGAAATCACTCTGGACATGGCTGTGGATATTAGAGGTGGTACTAGACATGGAACTTGGGTAGGTCACTTTCTAGGGAAGTACCGTAATTCCTATCTCTGGCTATATTTTCTTAAAGTGTTCTTTATATATTTGGGAACTTAGTTCTTTTATTTTTATAGAGTTGTATATATTGTTCATTTTTAACATCAATTTATGGATTTAAAAATTAAGATGATCAGAATTACAAGATACTAATATATGTATATACATATATACACATACATACACATATACATATATACACATATACATACATATATATATATATATATATATATATATATATATATATATATATTGGGTCACACTGACAGCTCTCAGGGTTTACTCCTGGCTCTGTGTTCAGAAATCGCTCCTGGCAGGCTCAGGAGACCATTGGGATGCTGGGATTCGAACCACCGTCCTTCAGCATGCAGGGCAAATGCCCTACCTCCATGCTATCTTTCCAGCCCCGAGATACTATATTTTTTATGTTTTTGGTTTTTGGGCCACATCTGGTGGTGTTCAGGCTCTGTGTTACTCCTCTCTCTGCACCCAGGAGTCACTTCTGGTGGGCTTGGGACCATATGGGATGCCGGGGATGGAACCTTGTGCAAGGCAAACATCCCACTCATTCTACTATCACTCTCGCCGACATTTTACGATATAGTCCCCTTTGCTCCTTTCCTTTGTTCTAGAAATACCTTTGTGGCAGTGGTCTCCTGTCTGTTTTCTTCGTGTGTTGTCTTTTGAGAACTTCTCTGACTTTGTGTCCTTCCTCTTCTAAGGACACTTGTCATTGGTTGTCTAACTCACTTCAATCCAGAGGGCTGCACTCCTCAAACCCTTCCCTTGCAGACACCCCTTTTGCAGGGGAAATGGGGAGCTCCCAAGCAGTGTTCAGGAGGTCTGAGGTCTCCACTGCCAATTCTCAGCCAAATTTTTTATTCAGGAAACACTCAGTATCTCTTCAGTCCCTCTCAGGTCACGCTTGATAGCATGCAGGGCGTTAGGTGGTGCTGGGGACCAATCCCAAATCAGTTGTAGGTCAGCACGCATGCACCCTAACTGAAATATCTCTTTGCCCCTTATGCTCTCCCTTCCCCAACCCTTCTCACCCCTGGTCATTTTCTGAGTTTACTTCTGGCTCTGTGCTCAGTATCACTTCTGGTGGACTTGGGGGACCAAATGGTTTGCCAGTGATCAAAACCAGGTCTGCTGCCTGCAAGACAAGCACCCTGTATACACTTGTGCTATTGCTCCAGCCTCCAACACTCTTCTCATCAAGGTGTTATTTAGAGGAGCTAAGGATGTCTAGAATTTTGGAAGGCCTCTCCAACCCACTACAGTGAGCTAGTTTCATTGTTCATTGGAGATTTCCTTCTAGAAAGAAACAGCTGCTAATAACCATGTCCCATCCTGAAACTTTTTCCAACACCAGCCACAGAGAACTGTCTCTACTTAAGTTTGATTTCTTTTGGCTCCATAAAGTTTTGATTAAACAACAGCAACAACAATAAAACTAACATTTCTACATGATGTCTCACTTTTTTGCATGCTCTGCATAAATGACAATAGTGAACTCATCCGGTGCTGCCTCCTACAAGGACAGTGGACAGTAAACCTTTGACACAGAAGCTCAATTCGAGAAAAGTGAACTCCAAGCACTGTTCCTGAACTTTGTAGCTGATGTGGCAAGAACAGGATTAGGGGAGAGAAGAAAGGGGAGCACAGAAGCCTGATAACTCCGGTCAAGTTTTATAGTTTTCATTTCATTCCTGCTTCAAAAGTTGGAAATTTCAAAGATGTCAGCAAAAACACTGATTATGAATGGGCTGGAGGTTTATAATGATACATGATATTATGCACTTACTATCTGCCACGCTGTGCCCCATATCAAAATTGGACATAAAACCTGTCCACAGAGTAGATTTATGTATTCCACTGGCTCCTGTTTTTTGGAACACAATCCTTATACACATCAAGGAGTGTTTCGCCTAAATATATGAATATGAGGTTGTAAACTCTCTTTGCAAGGTTACAGTTAAAACTTTTTAAAGTGTGATGAAATGTCTCTTTTGAACGCCTCGATAAAAATCTATCATTTATTGTGCTTGAAGCTTTTATGGCTGCACCGACGACGACGACGGTTCTTTAGCCTAAGCAGGGCTGGATAGCAGGGACTGAAGTTGTATTGCAACTTTTTCTCAGGCTCCTTCTGTGTTTGAATTTCAGGAACAGGCTAATGTCCTCGAAACCAGTGGATTATGCAGTTCTCTTGTGCTTTCTTTCTTTCTTTCTTTCTTTCTTTCTTTCTTTTTTCTTTCTTCCTTTCTTCCCTTTTTTCTTTTTTCTTTTTCTTTCTTTCTTTCTTTCTTTCTTTCTTTCTTTCTTTCTTCTTTCTTTTCTTTCTTTTCTTTCTTTCTTTCTTTCTTTCTTTCTTTCTTTCTTTCTTTCTTTCTTTCTTCTTTCTTTCTTTCTTTCTTTCTTTCTTTCTTTCTTTCTTTCTTTTCTTTCTTTCTTTCTTTCTTCCTTCTTTCTTTCTTTTTCTTTCTTTCTTTTTCTTTCTTTCTTTTCTTTCTTTCTTTCTTTCTTTCTTTCTTTCTTTTCTTTCTTTCTTTCTTTCTTTCTTTCTTTCTTTCTTTCTTTCTTTCTTTCTTTCCTCTTTCTTTCTTCTCTCTTCTTTCTTTCTTTCTTTCTTTCTTTCTTTTTCTTTCTTTCTTTCTTTCTTTCTTCCCCTTTTCTCCGTTTTTCTTCTTTTTCTCTCACTCTTTCTCTCTTCTTTCTTTCTTTCTTTCTTTTTCTTTCTTTCTTTCTTTCTTTCTTTCTTTCTTTCTTTCTTTCTTTCTTTCTTTCTTTCTTTCTTTCTTTCTTTCTTTCTTTCTTTCTTTCTAACTTGATTGATTGGTTGGTGTTTGGGCCACACCTGGTGGTGCTCAGAGGTTACTCTTGGTTCTGCACTCAGAAATCACCCCTGGCAGGCTGGGGTCCCATCTGGAATTCTGGGACTCGAACTGGGTCCTTCCTGGGTCAGCCGAATGTAAGACAAAAGTCCTACCACTGTGCTATCTCTCCGGCCCCTTTTATGCTTTATTATTGTTGGTATATTGCCTGGCTATTTTCGGTCACCATATTTTGCAGTGTTACCTGAATGAATGCTAGTAGAAATGGAAAGATTGAAAGATTGAAGGATGGAGGGGATAATGTGATATTTTGGATCTGATCTTTAAAGATAAAATTTAGAAGCGCCCCATTGGAAAAGTAATGGGACAGACAGCCCAATGAAAACCAAAAGTTACTAGGGAGCATATTGAAGTCCTGGACTCTGGATTTGATGAACACCATCATTCTCTGTGCTACCTTAGCAATTTTTTTTTTTTGTTTTGTTTTTTTGGATCACACCTGGCGGTGCTCAGGGGTTACTCCTGGCTCTGCACTCAGAAATTGCTCCCGGCAGGCTCAGGGGGCCATATAGGATGTCGGGAATCAAACCCAGGTTCATCCTGGGTCGATCGTGTGCAAAGCAAACGCCCTACCACTGTGCTATTACTCTGGCCCCAACTTTTAGCAACTCTTATGTTGCAAACAGCCACTGAGAAAACCGTTTTTAAATATAAATAAAGACTATAAATCTTCATCCTTCACTATTATGATATCGAAGTAATATCATTCCAATCTAAACTTCATTGTATTCTTAGTTTCTTCAGGAGAAAAAGTAAGACTCGAGTCCTAGAGATAACAAAATGTGCTCTTTATTATAAAAGAGAAGTGTCAGCTGTTTTTTCTTCACTAAGATAATGAAAATGTGGGCCCGGAGAGATAGCACAGTGGCGTTTGCCTTGCAAGCAGCTGATCCAGGACCTAAGGTGGTTGGTTCGAATCCCAGTGTCCCATATGGTCCCCTGTGCCTGCCAGGAGCTATTTCTGAGCAGACAGCCAGGAGTAACCCCTGAGCACCGCTGGGTGTGACCCCCCCCCCCAAAATGTGTTTGTGCTTAGATTTTTTTTTAAATGGTGGTATAAATTTTAACAATTGCTTAAAATTTTTTTTTGTTTGTTTGCATTTTGGATTATAGCCTGCAGTGCTCAGGAATTACTCCTTGTTCTACACTCAAGAATCACTCCTGGCTTGGGAGACCATATGGGATTCTGGAAATTAAACCCATGTTGGCCACATGCAAGATGAACACCCTAAACACTATACTATATCTTGGCCCAAAATGTTTTATTTTTCAATCTTCAAATTGTTTTTAAAATAAAAAATATTACTTTCAGGCACACCCAGCTCTGGGCTTACTTCTGGTTTTGTGCTCAGGGATCACACCTGATTCTTGGATTTTGGTGGAGCATGTATGAGGCTGAGGATCCAACTCCCGTCAGCCACATGCAAGGCAGGTGCTGTAGCAACTTGGCCCTGATCCCTGTCAATGGAGTTTTAATGGATTAAAGCAGTTACTTTTTCATTGTTTCCTCTGAATCATCTTTTATCTTAGCATGTGCAGTTTTATTGCTGTTTTATGTATCATAGTCAACCTCTTTCTCTGACATAAATTGTCCTCTGCTAATTTCTGATTTTTACCTAAAGTGAAATGTGAAAGTCAGGTCACTGAGAATTGTTTTTTTTTTTCGTAAGCAGTCTCTTCCAAGCTAGGATTGCTATTTCACAGAGGCATGCTGGTGGATGGTGGGTTGTGGGTTGCATCAAACCTGTGTTCTGATAGTTCTTAGGGCCTTACGTGAGGCAGTTTGCTTCTGCCTGTGCTTACTCCACTTCAGCCTGTGTGTGTGTGTGTGTGTGTGTGTGTGTGTGTGTAAGAGAGACCTGCAGTGCTCAGGTCTTACTTCTGACTCTGTGCTCAGAGAGCACTCCTGGTGGGGTTTGGGGGGAAGGATCATAGGTGGTATTCAGGATCGAACCAGGTCTGCCCTGTGCAAGGCAAGTGCCTTACCTGCAATTCTGTTGCTCTATCCTTTACTGAGACTAACACTGGTTTCCAGCACTAAATTCTAGTCTTACCACACCCGACTCAGTACTAGTTCCTACCTTCCCATTCACCCCTCAGACAAGCAGTCCCACCTCCAGTTCCTTTCCCTATGGTCTGGTCTGTTGTCAGAATTAGTGGGTTTGTTCTTTATATTGGGGGGTGCCACATCCAGTGATGCTCTGGGGTTACACCTGGCTCTGCACTCAGACATTACTCCTGAAGGTGCTTGGAGACCATATGGAATGATGGGGATTAAACTCGGATTGGCTGTGTGCAAAGTAAACACCCTACCTGGAGTGCTAGCATTCTGGCCCCTCTTGTGTTTGTTCCTTAGTGATGTTTCTTTGCAAGCAAAGTCATATGCTTGTCTTTGAGACTTTGTTCTTCCATTGATAACTTCTTTATCTGAACATCATCCTCTCATGGTATATCTTGTGGCCAAAGGCATGGTTCATTATTATTGTTATTATTATTATTTGGTTTTTGGGTCACACCTGGCAGTGGTCACGCATTACTCCTTGCTCTGCACTCTGAAATCGTTCCTATAAGGCTTGGGGGACCATATGGGTTGACGGTAATCGAGCCCAGGTTCGTCCTGGATATAATGCATGCAAGGCAATTGTCCTACCGCTGTGCTATCTCTCCGGCCACAATAATTATTTTTTAAGATGGTAGAAAAGTTTATTGGCAAGTATAGGAGAAAGGGAAAGGAACTCCCCATGTGGGGAGGATCTTAGTATAGGGTTAAATAAAGATTCATCATTTTTTATATATTCGGCCATTATTTCCTTCTGTAGCAAATTATACCACCTTTTATTCAATTACTTCATTTAAACACTATGGTTTACAAGGTTGGTCATATACAGTTGTTTTCTCCCACTGTTACAATGTTGTTCATGATTGAGTTTAATCATGTATTTATTATAACCACCTCTTGATCAATCTGTTTATTGGTAGACATGTGTCAATGCCTTGGCTATTGTGGACAGTGATGGAGTGACTATAGAAATGTGTATGTTTTTGCAAATTAGGGGTTTCATGCTCCTTGCATAGGTTAGATGGGAATGAGGTCAGAAGCGGGGTTGCTGGATCCCAAGGCTTGGAACAGTCTTCTGTATCAGCACTGGCTGAACTGTTTTATATCCCCCCCCCCCCCAAGAGGGTCTCTCTCCATATTCTTATGAACATGCTTGTTTCCTTAATCTTTTGGGGGGAGAGGCCCACACTCAGTGATTCTACTTCTGGCTCTGCACTCAGGAGTTACTCCTGAATAGTCCTAGGGGGACCATAGGACTGAATCTGGATTGGCGGCATGGTAGGCAAGCACTTTTCCCATTGAACCAATGCTTTGGTCTCATATTTTTTCTTTTTGGTAGTCGCCATTTTCCCAGGTGCAAGGTGCTCTTTTATGGTGGTTTGGATTTGCATTTCTCTGATAATAAGTGTTGGTGAGCATTCATATAGATTTCTCTCTATTAAAAGATTTTGGCGGGGGCATACCCAGTGGTGCTCAGGGCTTACTCCTGGCCCTGTTCTCATGGGTTACTTCTGGCACAGTTGCCTAGGAATCTAACCCTGGTTGGCCGAATGCAGGGTAAATTGTCCTAGATGCTGTACTATACTAATACTATCTATCCCTCTTCTCATTTTTAGAATATTGGTTAAAATGTGGCAGGAACAATATAAGGTGTGAGTTTCTCAGCTTCTCACAAAGAGCATTCTCTTGTCAAACTTCTAAAATTTGAGTAATAAATGAGTTTTTATATTTCTCAAATAATGAACCAAATTACTCATGATACTGATGGGATATATATATATATTAGAAAACTGACTTTTTTCCCCCTTTATCATTCTAGGATTCTGAGTAACAATAAGATATCCGAGCTGAAGAATGGCTCATTTTCTGGATTAAGTCTTCTTGAAAGATTGTGAGTATTCCTTGATTAGTATTTCTTATTTTTTTTGGGGGGTGGGTGGGTGGGAGGTTGAATTTGGGCCACACCCAGTGGTACTATTCAGGAACTCCCCTCCATTCTGTGCTTGGGGGTATCACTCCTAGCAATGTTGAGGTGTTAGGGATATAACTGGGCCCAATTGCATGCAAAGCTAATTCCTTAATCCCTGTACTATTTCTCTGGTTGGCACCTATTAATTTTTAAAATATTTTAATCATTTAATAATTTAAATAAATAATAATAATAATTATAAATTATATTAAATGAAAAAAGTCTATTAATAAGTCATAATAAATGTATTATATCATTATAAATATATAAAACATATTATAGTATAAATATTTTATATTGTATTATTAACAATACTATGAATTTATTAATTTATTAATCAATAAATACTTAATCAGATTTAAAAATATTACATTTTCATTTTAAGTTTGTTACTAACCTCCCAGCCTTTCAAGAATGAAAATTGAGTTTTCACAGCTTCTTACTGTGAACTTTTTTCAAGAGCTAGAGAGAAAAGCAAACAAAAATACGTGTAAGTAAGTGGAGGTTGCCAAACTTCCTGCCAAGGGCCAGATAATAAATAATTTAGGCCTTTTGCTGTCTATGTGTCTGACGCAGTGACTCACTTCTGCCTGCCTTCATGTGAAAGCTGACTAGACAGCAGAGAAATAAACCCTGCTAGATCATTCACTGACTACAGGCCTTTTGGAAATTCTCTCATGAAATGTGCTCGTCTTCTCTGTATCAAATGCTACACTCAATCAAAAATGTCAAGGGGTGAATGAATATGAATAACTTTATGTAGACATGGTTGTGATCATTTTTTTGTTTTTCTTAGAAATGAGGCCTGGTTGTACTTAGGAGCAGATATTGCTTAGAGCACACATTGTCTTGTTGAATTTTAGACTGTGGATATTGAATTTGCCCAATTCTGAATGCAAGTCAAAAAGCCCCTAGGATTTTTTTCCGTTTTGGAAAATGTTTATTATTCATTCATTCATTCATTCATTTAATGTCTTTATTTAATATCTTTATTTAAGCACCATGATTACAAACATGTTTGTAGTTGGGTTTCATTCATAAAATGAACACCCCCCTTCACCAGGGCTACATTCCCACCACTATGTTTATTGAGTGAGTAAGGAAGCCCAGGGGACAGTCCCCATTTCGGTTGACCCTCCAGGTTCTCCTTGCTCTACCTCACTATATCTGCTTGCCTTTTCTATATCTCACTATATCTGGGTGGCCTTTTCTTGTTCTTCTGCTTGATTCTCCTCTCACAGAAATTCTTCAGATCTTCACGGCTCCCACGCTGTTGTGCTCTGAAGGTGGAGAAGAGTTGCAAGCTCTGGTTTTCTACTTTGATTTAGCTGCAGGTCCAGGGGTTCAGAGGCAGAACAGGAGCTTGTCCGCAGGTGGGAGAAGGTTGGAGATTGCAGCTTTTACTCTTACAGGGCCTGTGAGGCATCTTCCTGCCCGTCCTTCTTTCCCTGTCCCTCCCCTTCCCCTTTTCTTTTCTCTCTTCCCTTCCTTCTCCCTTTCCCCTCTATTCCTTTCTCTTTCCCCTCCCTCTTCCCCTCCGCTCCCTTTTCCCATTCTCTCCCTCTTTCCCTCCTCTCCCCTTCCTCTTTCCCTCCCCCCTCTTCCCCTCTACACTCCATTTTCCCTCCCCTCTCCCTCTTTCCCTTCCCTCCCTCTTTTCCTCTCCCCTCCCCTCCCCTCCCTGTTTCCCTCCCTTTCCCTCCTCTCCCCTTCCCTCCTCTTCTCTCCCTTTCTTCCTCTGCCCTCCCCTCTACTTCCCTCCTTTCCTCTTTTCTCACTTTCCTCTTTTCCTCCCTCCCCTTCCTTCTTCCCTCCCTCCCTTCCTCCCTCCCTTCCTCCCTCCCTTCCTCCCTCCCTTCCTCCCTCCCCTCCTCCCATCCCTCACTTCCTTTCTTCCCTCCCTCCCTTCCTCCTTCCCTTCCTTGCTCCCTCCCTTCCTCCCTCCCTCCCTCCCTTCCTCCTTCCCTTCCTCCCTCCCTTCCTCCCTCCCTCCCTTCCTCCTTCCCTTCCTCCTTCCCTTCCTCCCTCCCTTCCTCCCTCCCTCCCTTCCTTCCCTTCCTCCCTCCCTTTCTTCTCTCCTCCCTCCTTCCCTCCCTTCCTCCCTCCCTCCTTTCCTTCCTCCCTCCCTCCCTTCCTCCCTCCTTCCTTCCCTTCCTCCCTCCCTTTCTTCCTTCCTTCCCTTCCTCCCTTCCCCCCTCCCTCCCTTCCTCCCTCCCTCCCTCCCTCCTTCCCTTCCTCCTTCCTTCCTTCCTTCCTTCCTTCCTTCCTTCCTTCCTTCCTTCCTTCCTTCCTTCCTTCCTTCCTTCCTTCCTTCCTTCCTTCCTTCCTTCCTCCCTTCCTCCCTCCCTCCCTTCCTCCCTCCCTCTCTTTTCCATTCATGCCTTCCCGTCATTTTGTTCAGGATTTTCATTGCCATGCCTTGTAAGATAATGGACAGTCCTTTTATACATGTTCTGTGACCATTGGTTCATGACAGGGTATTTTGAACTGACTCACTTGTCTTGAGACTTGCGATGGCCCTTTGCGAAGAGCACTTCCTCATTGTCTCTCCGAAAGACATTTGTTCTCCTGGTCTAGAGCCAGTCCTGCTGAAGGCTCTGCCTGGAGCTGGCACCTGGCCATGGAGCTGGGCCGTCAGGTTGCCAAAGGGGGCCTTCATTGGCATCCACCTGCGGCACCCCCCTTGCCAAGAAGCCTCATTGTGGATGATGAATATTCTTAACAGGTGGCACCTTGTCAGGCATTTAGAAGGTGTTCAGTTCATTATTGGAAGAATCAGTGTGTCTTCCTCATTCAAAGGAAAGTTTGTCAGCGGCGTCTGCTGTGCTGGGAAATAGAATTTATTTTGGGATCTGAGAAAACTGTGACTCTTTTTTTGTTTACCCTGGAACACATGGGCAGTAGAGCTGGTGTTTTCTGCTGGGCTGTGAGCTATTCCCTTTTAGATTCACTTTTTAATTGCCATTGTCTCAAGCCTTATTCTTAGCATTTGCTGATCTGTGTCTTTGTGAGAAACCTGTCATGTTGCCTTAAACATGTTGGATGTTATTTAGATGCAGCTACAAAGCTTTTCAGGTATGGCCCATTTGTACCTGAATGCCTGCATTTCACCTTTTTATTTCTGACTACCATGGACATGTGACCCATCCAGTGGTACTGGGTACCTGGTGCATGGAGCTGGAACTACAGACAGAGGTGGAGTACTGACTGATGATCAATAGCAACTTTATTAGGGCTTCCTCTGCTTTTTCTATTTGCCTGGTCTATGTGACTGGGTCCATGTGACAATGAACGAGGGTGAAGGTGGTAGCCCATGAGGGTCAGAGAAAAGAATGGGGAACAAAGCTAAAAGAAACAAAAGATACTAGTCTACTGCAAAGAGCCAAAAGCCAGATACTTGCAAAAGCAAACTAAAGGTCTTTGCCTGCAGCGTGGTCTACTATATTGTGAATAATTTGGGCTATATGGACACATGTGCTGGGCTCATTTTCATGCAGGGCAGACTGTCTGCAAGGCCCTTCCCTCAATTTCTGGAGTGTACTTTTACCAGCCTCTGTATGCCTAGACTCCAATAGACATGCACATGTACCCACAATTATCTAGTATGCATGTACATATCTGTGTGTACCTAGATGCATTCATGTTTGTTCACATAGGCTCTGTGCTCAGCATTTTCCTTTGACACTTTGCCCAGTTCTGAGCCTGCAGATTAGGGAGGAGGTCAGATGCCTGCAGGGGACTGTTTTTGTGACAGCAAGGAGTTCCAAGGAAGGGAAAGGACTGTGGTGGCCAGTGCAAGGCACAGAGGGCCAGGATTCACCCAAGAACTTGCCTTGTTGAGTTGGCATGAGGTGTGGGCCACATGAGAACGTGGGAACACATGGCCACATTGGCCTTTACTAGCCTCCATTGCTTCTGCTCCATCACTGGTCCATCAACAAAGGGCTCCTAGTTGTTTTTTTTTAAATATATAATTTTTATTTTAACCATATTGGCTTATATATCTTTCACAGTGATATTTTAGGTACATATTAACATTGAGTCAGGGGGAATTCCCATCACCATATTTGTCCTCCCTCCATCCCCATTCCCATCCTGCATCCCATATCTCCCACCCTCACCCCCCAGGCTGCTCAAATAAGTGATCCCCTCTGTGTCTAGTTTCCTACTTAGTGATCATCCTAGAAAATGTTTTGCACTGTTAATCAAAGAAGTCCAGGCTAGACAATTGTAAAAGCCTGTTATGACTGACCTTTTTTGGCCTGGTTTATGATGTATTTTCTCATGTAAAATATTCTCTTAAGATTTTGGGTCAAAGCAATAAAATAGTGGGTAGGGCACTTGCCTTGCATGCACCCAACCTGGATTTAATCTCTGGCATTCCTGAGCACTGCTAGGAGTGTTCCCTGAGTGTAGAGTCAGGAGTAACCCTATGGCATCTCTAGATATGGCCCCGACACAACACCAAAAACAACAAATTAGCTTGTTATGTTAAAAAAAAAAAAAAAAAAAGGAAGGGCTGGAATGATAGCACAGCAGTAGGGCATTCGCCTTGCACATGGTGGATCCAGGACAGATCTTGATTCGGTCTCCGGCATCCCATGTGGTACCCTGAGCTAGGAGTGATTTCTGAGTGCATAACCAGGAGTAACCCCTGAGCATCACCAAGTGTGGCCCAACAACAACAAAAAATACCATAAAAACAGAAAACAAACAAAAAACAAACCAAAAAAGAATTTCCAAGATATCATTGATTTTTGGGGTATTTCTGGGGTATGTTTTTTTTTTATTTCCATATATATATGTATCCTTTCTCGATCCTCCTCACTCCCTCTTCCCTTCCATATTCCTCTTATCTTGCTCCACTGTCATTTTTGCGAGCTGTTGACCTTTTGGTCTGCCTATAGTGACATACTCTCACCCCTGACACAGGACTAGCTCAAGATCAGTGTATCTGATGTCCCAAGATTCTCTTCATCTTCATCACTCTTCAGTGATGGGGCTGGATCCCCCAGTCTCTTTGTTCTAGCCAGTCCTGATCAACAAGCAGTGAGGTATCACATGCTGTACAACTGTAGAGAAAAATTGCCTCATGTGTGTACTGCCTGAGCATGTGTGTAATCTGTATGCAGGTTCTGCCCAATCACCTTGAACTATTGTGTTCCCTGCATCTCTTCTCTTGAGATATAAACTTTCTACCTGTAATTCTTGGATGTGTACTGGGGCTCTCTCTACTCTAAAAAACCCATGTTCTCTCTCTCTCTCTCTCTCTCTCTCTCTCTCTCTCTCACACACACACACACACACACACTCACACACACACACACACACACACCCCTCTCCTCCCAAGCCTGGTGCACACACACACACACACACACACCCCTCTCCTCCCAAGCCTGGTGCGCACACACACACACACACACACACACCCCTCTCCTCCCAAGCCTGGTGCACACACACACACACACACACACACACACACACACACCCCTCTCCTCCCAAGCCTGGTGCGCACACACACACACACACACACACACACACACACACACACACACACACACCTCCCTCTGACCAAGCTTGGTGGGGCTCAGGCCTTACACTTGTTAGTGCCTAGGGATTGTATGTGATGCCAAGGATTGAATCAAGGTTGTTTGCATGTAAGGCCCTTGTACTATATTTTCAACTCCTATGAAATCTTTTTTTTTTTTTGGCTGCATTGTGGGATGTGCTTTCTGGACCTGGGTTATCACATCTGATTGAAGGCCATCTTGAAGGCCAAGTTGACATTCTGTTCTGGATGCTGGATCCAGCCTTAGTGTGTCCAACTTCTTGGTTTACAGTAATGCAAGGGAGTTTTTTTAAATTTATTTTCTACTTTTTCTTGTGAAGGTTTCTGCTACTTGCAGTTAGAAAGCATCTTCCTTTGATAGCACTGTATTTTTTTTCTAAAGGACTTTGCTCTTGTACCAAGAACTTTTAGACCATTCCTCTATAATTTTTAAGCTACTCTTGTGCTCTTTTTTTCTTTACATTTTAATGATCCAGTATGTTCATATCTAGCTATTCATCATAAAGGTAGATCATGTTCACTACGGAAGTCATGATTGGGAGGAAGAAAAAAAGGGTGGATTTCCAAAGAAAAAAAATCTGACTATAAATATTTTTAGCAAGTCCTGATTAATATGGCTGTTATTAAATATTATCTAATATGTCAAAGATTTTTTATGATTAAAGTAAAAGTGTATCTTTAAATCATATTATGGCACTTAGTTATTCAGGCAAGAATTTTGTAGAATAACATGCAGTACATCATTGACCCAAGATTTATGTACTGCTTTAGCTAAATCAGTTCCTGTTGGAGTTTCTGTTTAAAATATGAAAGGTAAAACATATGTTTTAAAGGAATGAAATTGACACTATATATTTCTGTTTGCCGAGCTTTTGGTTCATGCATTACAGGATAACACACACACTATACTGATCAGAGCAGGGCGATAGTACACTTAATAGGGTACTTACCTTACACATGGCCATCGCAGATTCTATCCCCAGAATTCCATAGGGACCCCTGAACTTCCTAGGAGTAATCCTGAGTGCAGAGTTAGAAATAATTCTGGAGTACTGCAGGTGTAATCCAAAAACCAAAAGTCAAAACCAAAACAGAAAATATGTACTGATTGAATTTTTCCCTACAATCCTCATATCTCTTGGAATTGTTAAGTTTGAAGTTGGCAGAAAAGGAGAAATAGGAACTAATAAGCAGGACTTGAATATTAATTATGCTTTCATACAAAAGGTATACTTTATTCTGAAAAAAATAAAGAGGCAGAAAATAAAGGTGCAGAAAGAATAATGTCACCCTCCCACTGCTCCAGGTCCAGGTATCATTAACAGTGGCTGTCACTCCCCCCCAACTCCCATATCGAAATTTACTGGTACCCACTGGCTGACAGAGTAGGCCAGTCACAGACATTCTGACCTCTTGTCTTCCTGCAGAATGTAAGTGTTTATGGAGGAGAAGCAGCCATCTTCATGATCTGACTTGAAACTTGAATGGTCCTAATGATTTTGTGGCTTACCTCATAATTTACTAGAACAATTTTCATGTCAAGGCCGGGACATTTCATTCTGTCCCTCACCTATAGTTTCCATTTCTCATCCATTGTCCATCAGTCTTACTCTGTTTTGGTTACTCTAGCAAACTGGATAGGTTGGTTAGAAAATCTTTATTTCCTATCAAAGTTAGAAAGGTCAGAACATTCGAGATCATGGCATAAATAGATTCTGTACCTGGTGGGTTGACTTATGTGATAGAGGGATCTGGGGCTCTTTGGAGTCGCCTCTATTTTTATTGATTTAATTTTGCGGGCCACATTCAACAGAGCTTAGGGGTTACTCCTAGTTCTGTGCTCAAGAAACACTCCAGGCAGTATTCGGAGGACCTAGGGTTGGTCCGAGGACCAATTCGGAGGACCGAGTTGGCTATGTGCAAGGCAAGCGTTCTACCCACTGGACTAGCATTCTTGCTCCCTTTAAAGGGCCTTCCTCTCTTGAGGCCGATACAGAGTGATCTCTTTCATATGTGGGCTATAAGAAACATAATGGTGGAATAACAGATGCCCAAAGACAATGGAAAACAGAGAACATGAGAACTGGTATTTGGTAGGTAATATGCAAGCTGGAAGGCTGGGGGATAGGAAAAGAAGGAGACAATGTCTATGATGGAGGGAAGCATTCTACTGGAAGGTGAAGGGGTGCAGAAAGGCAAAGTTATGTATGAAACCTTAACAGCAACAGTACTTGCCAATAGGCAGTAACAACTTGTGTATGAAACCCTATCAACAACAGTACCAGAAACCACAGTGCAAAAACTTCTTTAAAATAAGGGGTGCCTCTCATAGAGGCAGACTTGTGGGTGGGGAAAAATAGGGGTGAGGGGCAGTGATTTAATAAAAAATTTGAAAAAATAAAACGAGGAAAGAAATATTAAAAAAAATAGGATAAGGGTATATTGTGGTGGGAGGTAGACACTGTGAAGGGATCAGTGTTAAAACATCCTATGCCTGAAAACCATTCATGAATAACTTTGTAATTTCATGGTAAAAAAGAAACACCAAAACAAACAGTAAAAGGGCATTCATCTCACTTCTCAGGTCTCTTCCCTTGCATATGTTCACCTCTCAGAAACCCTAGACTCATTCCTTTGGGCATTGGGGTTTTGATATTGGGATTTGGGATTGGGAGAAAAACAAGATCTTCAGACATTACTAAGAGTAGTTTTATTATTTATTTATTTATTTATTATTATTTATTAAGCCACTTAAACATTTTCTACTTGCTCTCCTTTTTCACCCAAGATGCAGTATGGGATCCCTGATGTGGTTGATTTTGAATCCATTATTATGGCTGATGCTCAGAAAGTTTTCTTTATTTTTGTTTTTGAGCCACACCTTCTGGTACTTAGGGTTACTCCTGCCTCTGCATTCAGAAATCACTCTTGGCAGGTTCAGGGGACAGATGGGATGCTGGGGATTGAACTAGATTGACCACATGCAAAGCAAACACCCTACACGAGGTACTATTGTCCTGACCCTGTTCCACTACTTTTCATCGTCACCAACTTTTGGAAGTTTTCTGCCTCTTTTCCCCACCCTACCCCAGTTTGCTTCATGCCCACATGGGGTCACAACCTAGAAGAAATCTGGATCTAAAGAAGGGCTGGTTTCTGCTCTATTTGAAAGGAAGAGCATAAGTGCTGTTAGGGTAATTGCCAGCCCACAATTCTAATTCTGAACAAAGAATTGTGTCAGTGAGTGAGCAGAACTTTGAAGACTGTTTTATTTTGAGGTGTGTGTGTGTGTGTGTGTGTGTGTGTGTGTGTGTGTGTGTGTGTGTGTGTGTGACAGGAATTAGCACAGGGCTTATTTCTGGCTTTTTCTGTGCTCTAGGATCCTGACATACACTCTGACAGGCTTGGGTGGCATTTGGAATTTCTGGGATTGAACCTCTATCAACTGTGTGCGAGACAAACACCCTCCCTGCTGTGCTATCTCCCCACCCTTAAAAATTGGTTTATTTTTCCAAAATTCTGCACCTGGTAACCCTGAGGGTTAAAGACTCCTTTAATTTCCCTTCTGCAGCAAGGCCTTGGGGCAGTGAAGCTGACTGTCGATTTGAGTGGGCCCCTGTCTTTCTTTGCCTGAAGCCATAGTGGTTCAGTGCTGGGGAGATCTCTTCACATTGACATATTGGCACCTGGGACATGAATAATGGAATATGTTAATAATGACTCTTATGGGAGAGGCAGGGGTTATGAACTTACGGGGTTCACAGTTGGAAGATTGTATCCAGGTGAGGTACTGTGTAGGGTTCTAGAAATGAGATATCATGTCTTTTTTTTTTTTTTTTTTTTTTGGTTTTTTGGGCCACACCCTGTGACGCTCAGGGGTTACTCCTGGCTATGTGCTCAGAAGTTGCTCCTGGCTTCTTGGGGGACCATATGGGACGCCGGGGGATCGAACCGCGGTCCGTCCTAGGTTAGCGCAGGCAAGGCAGGCACCTTACCTCCAGCGCCACCGCCCGGCCCGAGATATCATGTCTTATAAGAACTTCTCTATCTCAGTGAGCCAGTCCTATATAAAGAGGGACATTGTGTGCTGGAGGAAGGAAGGAGGGGAAGAGAGAATTGAAATAGGTAGGATAAGATCAGACCATAGAATCCTTTCTATGAAGAGTATCATCACTTTTTGGAGAGAACAAAGGAAATAAATAAAAATATTAAAAAAACATTTTAAATGTGCTTATCCATTCATTTCTTTATTTTTATTATACCCAGTGATGCTCAGCGGTTACTCCTGGCTCTCCACTGCTCTAGGGGGCTATATGGGATACCAGGGAAAGAACCCAGGCCGGTTGGGTATAAGACAAGAGCCGTATTCTCTGTACTATTCCTTTAACCCTGTTTATGAAGCCTTAAGGGATGCTAAATGAAAACGAACAGCTCCCTCAATTTAGAGATGGGAGAAGCCTGAACCTAAGAGCTGGATTTCTGGGGCCCGAGATACCGTACAGAACATGGAGCTCTTGCCTTGAATGAGGTCAACATACTCCTTATGGTTCTTTAAACCCTGCCAGGAGTGAATTCTTGAGAATGGAGCCAGGATTAGACCCCAAGCACCACTGAGTGTGGCTCCAAAACTAACACAAAATGCTGGGGAAAAAGGGGAGGAAGAAAAAGGAAGTTGGACTTCAGACTTGGCTGAATCCAGAACTCATCATGTCTTCTCATTTCCTGTTTGGGTGGCATCA
This sequence comes from Suncus etruscus, assembly GCF_024139225.1. Classification (NCBI taxonomy): domain Eukaryota; kingdom Metazoa; phylum Chordata; class Mammalia; order Eulipotyphla; family Soricidae; genus Suncus; species Suncus etruscus. The sequence continues at coordinate 18,155,323 of NC_064863.1, read as the reverse complement.
TCAGACAGTCGCCTCTGTAATGGTTGCTGGAGAATCACTTCCATCTGCTCTTTAGAACAAAGGAACTGACTGCCCCCTGTTCTATCCAGTCTTGAATTTCCTTAGAGAGAGTGACACACTGTAATAGGAACTGGCAAGCCAAGTTCCTAAGAACCCAAACAGGGGCTTATACAAGATTCCAGACAGCTTGTGCTCAACCTCATGGCAGCTTGGAGGAGTGGCATAGGTGCCATATCAGGTGAGGAGGGAGAGAGAAAGAGATAGAGATAGATAGAGATACATATATATATTATATATATATATTATATATATATAGAGAGAGAAAGAGAAGAGAGTGGCATAGCTGCCACATGAAAAAGAGAGAGATAAAAAGAGAAAGAGATGGGAGATAAGAGGAGAGGCATAGCTGCCACATGAAGGAACCTGAGCATGTGTGCATGTGTGTGCGTGCATGCGTGTGTGTGTGTGTGTGTGTGTGTGTTTCCTTTTCTTTTCTCCTTTAAATTTTGGGCTCACCTGCAATGATCAGGGCTCACTCCTGGCTCTGCACTCAGTATTAATTTTGGTGGTGCTTGAGGACCATTTGGGATGCCAGGGATCATATCTAAGCTGGCCACATGCAAGGCAAAGGCCCTACCTATTGTACTCCCGCACCCATCTCTCATGAGAGGTTTTGAGCTTTCTGGAAGAGCTTTCAAAACTTTCACCTAATCCAACAACTTCTTTTTCCATTGCCAGGATATCCATTGGTAATGGTACTATTTGCACTACCTTCAGGCCTGGCTTATGTGAGGAGGTCTGCATACCTCATTAGCATTTGCTGCTCTGGGCTACAAATGTTCTGGGCATTCTGAGAGAGCCAGAGAAGTGACATTATTCAGTGCTTTCTCCCCAGGAGATTCTTCTAGTGGCCAGGCTGTGCCATACCAGGGGAGCACCAGGGCTCTACCTTTGTCCCTACACCACTGGAAAAGTTTGTATTTATATCAGTTGGTGTTTGGTCCTGTGGCACCACATGTTTAACTGGTTCCGAGGAACTTGAAAACTGGGTTGCTTGACCTGGTTGTATGGCCACTTCCTTGTTCATTCTAGTCAGGCCAATCTTTCGTTTCTGGAAGGCCTTCTGGAGCTCACCTGAAATGCAGATGTGACTCAAGGGACCTGCCAGGTCTGTGGTGTGTGTGCAACTGGACTGTGGTAGTCGATCCTATTGACTCCTGCTTCGCATCTGTGGCCTCATCTGGTAGGGTTAAGAGGCATCCGGATACTGTGCCCCATTAGTCATCAGAGGCCCCTCAGGACACCAGTTCTGAATGAGTCCTGAGTGAAGATTTGAGGTGTGGCCTGGCTGTCCAGTGATTTGAGGCACTATGGTAGCTGACCCAATTATTATTATTTTTAAATCAATTTAAACAATTATTTAAACACTGTGGTTTCAAGGTTGTGTATAATACAGTTGTTCTTTTTCAGTTACTAAGTTGGTCATGATTGAAAGTCAGTCATTCAGTGTACAATATCCTTCTCACCACCAATGTCCTCAATTTCCCTCCCGCCCTCCTCTGCTCCTCCACCTGCCTCTGAGGTAGATATTTTTCTTCTCTTTCTCAATCTCTTCTTTTTGTTATTCCTTTTAGACAATGTGGTTTGCACTGTTGTTACTGAAGAGGTGTCATGCATAGTACTTTTCCTTCTTTTAGCACTTAGTTCTTGTCCAGAGTGATCATTTCCAACTCTCATTGTCATAGTGATCCCTTCTCTGCCCTAACTGCACTACTGGCTCTTTGTTGTAAGCTTCCTACCATGGACTTATCTTTTTGGCTTTCATCTCTTTTATCTTTGGATATTATTACCATACTATCTTTTTTTTATATAACCCACAAATGGCTGTAATTTTTCTATGTCTACCCCTCTTTCTCTGACTCATTTTTCCATATCCATCCACATATAAGCAAATTTCATGACTTTATTTTTCCTAACAGTTGCATAGTATTCCATTGTCTAGATATACCTTAGTATCTTTATTAACTCAACTGTTCTCAGCACTTGTGTTGCTTCTGACCCTAGAAGCCCAAAATAATGCAGAAAAGGCATTTACTCTTATATGTTTTACAACACACTATTCACAATAACCAGAATCTAGATCTGGTTCCTGGTTCAGTATCCTAGCTAAGCTCAATATTTTAGCAGGCAGCAGGATTATCCTAGGAGAGATGATACTCTGGTCATCACTGCTAGCCCTTCACTGTTGTCTGGGATACTCTTGGGACCCTGGGAACCATGGAGGGGCCTTTCCACACTTATCATTGGAGTCATATATTACTTGGAGTCATATATTGTGAATTTGCACCTACTTGTTTTGTTGAAATCTAACTATAGAAGCCCAGGAAGGAGCAAGTGTTAATTAAAGAAATAGCCTCAAATACATACGTAATCATTTTACAGAGTATATTTTTGCAAATGTTTTTAAAAAATCACTTTAAATGTTTGCTAGAATATACTTATAACAAAGATTCTGCTGGTTTAAAGGATCATAGACTAATGAAGAAATTGTAGATATAGTATATAGGATCATAATTTAGTGATAGCTTCGAATGATCAGACCAAATCTAATATTTGGGAGAGCTATCATTTTAAACATATTCCTTAAACTTTTATATGATGATAACAAATGACTTTGGAACCAGATATTTTGAATTTCAATTCTGACTCTGCCACTTCCTAATGGAGTAGTCAAGGATTAACCACATTATTATTACTATTATTATTCTGTTTTGCAGGTGATCATTATGAAATATGTGCTATCTAAATATTTGTTATAATGTTAATATGTACTAATTTTTTTTTATAGGGATCTCCGAAACAATCTTATTAGTAGTATAGATCCAGGTGCCTTTTGGGGACTGTCATCGCTGAAAAGATTGTAAGTACTTGAATTCCTTGCTTATGCACTTATGTGTGTGTACCTGTAAAGTAACAATTTTTTTTACCTAACAGGTTTAAAAATGTTTTTTTTTTTTTTTTTTTTTTTTTTGGTTTTTGGGCCACACCCGGTGGTGCTCAGGGGTTACTCCTGGCTGTCTGCTCAGAAATAGCTCCTGGCAGGCACGGGGGACCATATGGGACACCGGGATTCGAACCAACCACCTTTGGTCCTGGATCGGCTGCTTGCAAGGCAAACACCGCTGTGCTATCTCTCCGGGCCCTAAAAATGTTTTTCTAAATAAAGATTATAAGTTTTCCTAGCCACATTCACAGCAGAAAAATAATACCCCACAATACAAAGAAGATAATTACTTTACGCAGTACCATGATCTGTTAGATGTTTGCATTCACCTTTTTTTTAAATGCCAGGGATTAAATCCAGTATTTCACACCTCAAGGTGTTTGCTCTAACCATTGAGCCAATGTCTGATCCTGGCTGTGTCTCTCTATTTAATAAGATCATTATTACCCTGTTGACTTTGTTAGTATTTATACTTACCATCTGTAAATGATTTTGAAGTTATGAATGCACTCAATTACTCAATTAGTATCTCCCATCATTGTCTTATCTATCAAGGCCTCCCTATCTCTTTGATTTCTAAAAATAATTGACGTTTTGCCATTTTCATTTATATTTGTGCTGTTTTTTTTTTTTTCCCAAAGCTCTCTTTGGAAGCCAGGCAGCTCCTTGGCTCCCCAAGTGATGCCAATGTATGGCCACTGCATGATGAAGTTCCTCTTTGAGAATTTAAGTGTTTTACTTGGCCATGTGGACTTTTTCATTGTCCTTCATCCCTTCTGAAGGCATTTCCTGCATGTTGGTTCATTTTCATTTCCTGAGTTTCCCAAAAACACAAAAGCACAAAACTTCATAGTCCCAGGGTAGGAATGATCTCTTTAAGGGCTGCTTTGCAGGTTTGAGGGCCTGGATTCAGCCCCTGACACCACACCAAACCAATAAATCTAGTACTTTTTATTATTTATTTTAATTTTAATTTAATTTAATTTTTTTTGGTTCTTGGACCATACCTGGCAACACCCAGGGTCTACTCCTGGTTCTGCACTCAGAGATCACTCCTGGCAGGCTCAAGGGACCATATGGGATACCTGGGAGCGAACCTGGGTCTCTCCCAAGTCGGTACAGTTATACTATAACTCCAGCCTCAAACCTAGTACTTTTTAGTCAGATTCAATTGTTTAGACTTTGCATGCCTTCCTCTTTCCTTTCCTTTCCCTTTTCCCTTTTCTTTTCCTTTCCCCTCTCCCCCTTTCCTTCTCTTTTCTCACCCTCTCCTCTCTTCCCTTCCCTGTCCAAGGCAATCATATTCCCCTATGTACTATGGCTCCAGCTCTCTGTCTTGGGCAATCTTAAAACTCACAGTTCTTGAAGATTGAGTAGTGTAAGTCTGATGATTTGCATCTCATCTTGTAAAAATGATTAAAACACGAGGCAGACATAAGGAAGGGTATTTTAGTAGTGACTTTTGTTGTAGATGCTCGTTGTTTCTATCACTCAGATGATGGGGAGATGGTAGGCAGTTGGACCGTTCTGAAAAAGTTTTACCAGAATGTTTGAAGATAATGCAGAGGAGCAATGCTTTTCTATCTAGTGTTTTATCCTCCAGTAAATCGTTTCTCAATTACTGTTACCCAAATTAAGTTTAAAAAAAAAACAACAAAATATCTCATATAGTAGCATTTAATTGCTGATATTGTAGCAGCCATTGCCTTCCCATTTTTCCTTTGCATTACACATTCAGTGGTCTCTTGTGTTTCTTGCCTAGGGAGGTAAATGCTATTTATTATGTTCTTCTACCAAAAAATACATTCTTTATTCCAAAGAGCTGACTTGTAATTGAACTTATCATATACTGTATGCAAGCAGAAAGAGTCCTAGATGGAAACTCAATATAAAGGTATTCTGTGAGCTTAATATATGCTAGTTGCTTCCAGATGCAGGAAACATTCCTTGTGGTACCTTTATATCATTTATTTCTATCATGCATCTCACTTGATAACTATGAAGTATTTTCATACACATCCCATGCCTTTGCCTTTGTTTGATAGATCATTTAAATCCAGAAAATTGACTTTTTGAAGGATAAACAGAAGTAGGTAAAACCTAGACTATTTAGACTTTCTTGCTTTATCAACAAATTCAAACTGATTCTCAAACCAAGCGAAAACCCCTTACCAATACCCAAACACCGCTGTAGATAGGTGTAGCTTGTAATAAAATATTTCCCAGAAAATCAATGATAATTACACCACTTAATGCTCAAAACTTGAATAGAACCCAGAAATGCTTGTTCAAGCAGCATTTCACGCCTAATGCCTAACTTTCCTAAATAGTAAAGCCTAGAAATAAAAGGAAAATTGGGTAAAATCACAAAAAAAAACCCACATGATTTAAAAAAATAAACTTAGTTGGAGCAGTAAAAGCACAGATAAAAATTTTGTGCTGCCTTTAAATTTGTGTTGTATGTAACATTGTATTATATTATTCTTCCATCAGAAGTTGTCCCAGAAAGGGCTGATGGTCCTAGTCATTGGTAGATTTCATGTTTTGTGTGTATGGGGCCCTAGTTTCAGTTTCTGCCATAAAATAAAATAACATAACATAAAATAAAACAAAATAAAAGTTGATAAAATGAGATAAAATGTCAATTATGAAATATTACAACAGCAGAAGTACTTGAGTAGCCTTTGAAATACTAGAGGGTAGGTGGATGCCTGATTTAAATCTATGTCCTTATTTCTAGTCAGTTCAGTCTATTTTTTGCTATTATCAAGTATGCCATTCATAATCCAGTAGTGTTAGTTCAAAAGTGGCAGTATCAATTATTTCAGAGTAAATCAGAGTATAATATTCCCCATTGTAGAGAATAATAGGAACATTAAAGAACATGGAATACAAATACAAATTAGAAGTTTGATTTAGCTTGCCTCAAACCTTTTTACTTTATTTTTATTTTTTTTTCATTTATTGTTTGGGGGTCACCCAGCAATGGTTTAGAGCTTACTCCTGGCTCTGCTCTCAGGAATCACTCCTGTTAGGGATCAAGGAACCACATAAGATGCTGGAGATTGACCTTGGGTTAGATGTATAGTCCTTTTTCTGCTCTCCTTTGCTATATGTGTCAATTTTCCTTTCATGGACTGGTCCTCCTGGCCTCATCTCTATTGTGTCTGGATATTATTACCATACTGTATTTTTTTTATATCCCACAAATGAGTGTAATCATTCTATGTCTATACCTTTCCCTCTGGCTCATTTCACTCAGCATAATTCTCTTCATATCCATCCAAGTATAATTTCATGACTTCATTTTTCCTAATAGCTGCATTGTAGACTGACATGATGCTTTTTCTTTCCAATCCGAAACAACAAAGTACCCTGCTTCTCATAGAAGCTTTTGCTTGTGGTGTCTTTGTTGTGAAGCTAAGGAAGAATGATTGACACCCAAGTATTTACGAAAATCATTACGTAGGTTGAAAGGACAGTTCCTGGATAGAGAGAACTAGTTAGAAATTTTTATATGAGAGTATAAGACATCAGAGTGAAAATAATATGTAGTCCTTTACTTCAGTATTGGAGAGCAAATTGACCGATCGATGTATTTGCAAAGTTAAAGCTAACTCTGAGTTTTTTTTTTATTACTGTCAGCATTTCTGAGTATGTATGGAATAAATTCAGAAAACATTATTTCAGATGCAATTGAGGAAATGAAAGTTCTAGAACTTTGAATAGTGAACATTTTGACCCATTGTATTAGATATTACCTGAGATGGGACTTTGTTCCTACCTCCACCTGGCAGAATTAACTGTACCTTCGAGTTATATCACAGACTGTAAAACTGATTGGGTCTCATTTTCACTACTTCAGTTTATCTTAAGTCATTTTATGGGATCCAATACTGAGAGATAGAGGATGCTGTAATTAAACATCATTTAGTCAATAAGTAAGTGAAAGTAAGGGTTTCCCCCCCTCCCTCCCTTTTTGTGGTGCTGATCTTATCCACCTAAAAGTGCAGAAACACAGAAAAGAAAGTCCGTTTTGAATATCGAATGCATGAGGCCAAAAGAATGAGTGTTTGTTAATCAAAAGAGATGAGTTTGAGATACTTTCCCTTTTTGTCCCCTTAGGGATCTCACAAATAATCGAATAGGATGTCTCAATGCAGATATTTTTCGAGGACTCACCAATCTGGTCAGACTGTAAGTACATGTTTCTTTTCTGTTACCCTCAAAGACAGCATTTGCTTCAGGTCCCCAAAACAAGGTCCCTCGGTGTGATGGATGGTCAAGAATTTAGCCTTGGTGGCAGCCACAGAAACAGAGATTAAGGAACTAGAATGAAAATGATGGCAAGAGCCTGTCATCAGAGCACAGAATATTCGGGGGTGTGTGTGTGTGTGTGTGTGTGTGTGTGTGTGTGTGTTGTGTGTGTGTGTGTGTGTGTGTCTTTATATAGATAACTGAAAGACACAACTAGGGAGAGTACAGAGGCTGAAGGGGAGGAAATTAAAAGCTTCACTTGCTTGGGAATTTTTCTTCCAAGTAGTTAAACTGGGGGCAGGAGAGTTCAGAAGATTGCAAAGTGCTGGATTGGAAAGGAAAATAAAGCCTGGCTGAGAGGAAAATAAGAGCAGTTTTGCTACTTTATTCAAGTTACCTTGCAGCAATACTAAAGAAAGGGACAGCTAGATTTTTGCAACTCTCCAGGAAGGAAGATCATAGACTTTGTTGGTGAAGAATGGAAGTACTCAAGCTTGGACAGCAGACAACAGAGTTTCTCAGGGTGCCTCCTTCTTTGAGAGAAGGGAAGATATTCTAACTTAATATTTTTAAAGCAAAAAGATAGGCTTGGTGTACAGGTTTTTCTCATAACTTGATATTAATTAACTTTATTGCATTTCTGGAAAAAAAATTCTTGATTGGAGAGCAATTTTATTGTCTTGGAGTTTCTCACCTTAGTTCTGAGGACTGGACTAAATATTGGCAAAATGAGGCACCCATGACAAAAACATTGTGATGATTTGGGATAGTTGTGATTCAAGTCGTGAAAAAAGAGCCCACAGTCCTACTGTATTTTTTTTCTTTTTAATTTTTATTATTTTTAGTTAGTCTCTGTGAATTACAAAGTTATTTATGATTGGATATCAGCATATGATGTTTCAACACTGGGTCCCAATCGTCATATTCCTTCATAATTTGCAACCCCCACATCCCCATTTGTTTCCTGTTTTCCAGTCCTACACATCTCCTGTTTGGTTTATTTCAGTTCTAGGTGGTTGCATAGTTTTTGATCCAAATAAATTTGAGCAAATAAATGTTCTTTAAACAAATGTGCTCAATCAGATAATACTTCCTAGGGCACAATATTTTTTTGGGGGGTAGGGTTATTTTGATTACTATGTTAGAAAACCTCAACAATTTGGAAGATAGTAAGTCTCCCAAACTTAGTTGACCTAATGCTTCCCTTTTCAGGGAAAAAAACCTTCAGTTTACCCCTTGAATATCTGTGTTCAAGTGAACAAACAAAAAGCTCCCCACGCCTTCACTCTGTACCCCCGGATTGTTCCAGAGTCATTCCAGGGGAGCCTGATTTGTTTCTTCTGTGCTTATTTGTTTTATTTTAGGGTATACCTACAGTGCTTAGGGGTCATTCTTGACTTGGCTGTCAGTATTCACTCCTGATGGTGCTGGGGGGCTGGGGTGTATATGTGGGATTCCGAGGATTGAACCTGCAAGGGAATGCATGCAAAGCAAGTGCCCTACATGCTGTGCCATCACTCCAGCCCTCTTCTACTTTATCTGCATTTTGAATTCTATATAAATATGACATTTTGTGTCACTGTTTGTTGGAAATCATTATGTTTCATGTCAATGGTACCTCACTAGAGCATTAAAAAATCTCATTGCATATTTATTGTTGGAAGATAATCTAATTGTTGAAAGATAATCCAATCCAATCTGACCCCAATTGTCTAGTATTGTTTTCCCATGGAGGGGTAAGTTGCTGCAGGTGTCTCAGATTTTCTCCTGCCCCGTTCCCCTTGCCCCCCACCTCAAGTTCACTTTTCTTTCTGAAGACTGCACTGATTGATGTTTCTTTTCTTGCCCCCAGTAAAGTATTCATTCTAGAATTTGGAGGCATGCTACATTTATTTGGCGAGGTTTGGGACTTTGCTCTGCTCTTGAATGCTGGGTCTAAATTATTTTTAATAATTTTTTGGGGGGTGCACACCTGGCAGTGCTCAGGGTTACTACTGGCTTTGTGTTCAAGAATTATTCCTGTGCTTAGTAATGCTTACTCAGTGCTTAGGGACCCCTATGGGATGCTAGAGATTGAACCTGGGTCAGTTGCATATGGGCAAACAGCCTACCCACTGCTATTGCTCTGGCCTCAATTATTTATTTATTTTTGGTCTTGTCACAGGTATGGGGTTAGACCATACCCTTCTCTCAGCACCCTCCAACTTTTTCTAGTGTAGAATTTTTTTCAAGATACAATCACATGTTGTCATCAGCTCATTATTGAGTACCATTTGTCTATCTTAGCATGCTGCTGGCTTGCAAAGGTACCCCATTAAGTAACACCCACAGTTTTCTCTCCCCCAGAAGCTCCTAGTTGAGTCCTACTCAGGTGAAATGTTCATGGTTGTCACAAACTACTCCTGTTGTAGTGTCAAGTGTTGTGCTTTTTTTGTTTGTTTGTTTGTTTTGGTTTTTGGGTCACACCCGACAGCGTTCAGGGGTTTACTCCTGGTTCTACACTCAGAAATCACCCCTGGTAGGCACGAGGGACCATATGGGATGCCAGGATTCAAACCACCATCCTTATGCATGCAAGGCAAGCGCCTTACCTTCATGCTATCTCTCCGGCGCAAGTGTTGTGTTTTAATTCAAACAACTCTCCTAGGGTTTGGGTATATATTAAAGCCCTTTGATAGTGGAAAGTTGGGCTGGTTAAGTTATTTGTTGAACTCATACAGTGAATTGTGTCCCCCTGGTGCATTTTAAATCATGAACTCATTGCTCTCTGCTCAACAATTTTTGCACCTTTATGTGTTGTGGCTGTTCATCTTTTACATCCTCTTTTGCTTCCCTCGTTTTGAAAATTTCAGTTTCTTAAATGATACCAAGGGCAGACATGAAAAGTAGTTCTGTTTGTAACGGGAACGTGTCTAAGGATGTAATTCAATCACAAACCCCTCAGGTTTACTTGTTACTTCATAGGAAAAAAAAAGTCAGTTTTGTTAACATCTTTGAATTCACACTTTAACAAATAGGCACTACGGTAAGATGATGCCAACTTGTTCATATCTTTTTAAAGTAAAACTCTTTCCTTATTTTTCCAGAAACCTTTCCGGGAATTTGTTTTCTTCATTATCGCAAGGAACTTTTGATTATCTTGGCTCCTTACGGTTTTTGTAAGTAAGATGATGATGATGATTATTTTTAGTCCTCTGGCTTTGAGAAGTACAGCTTTAGATTTCAAAAATTAAAAGCAGTTTTTATATGGCATGAGGGATTTCATGAGGAAAATGTTATTTTCTGAAAATTGCAATCTCACTCGAGTGCTTTTATCCACCTTGGGAAGTATACCTTAAGCCTTTAGAATGTATTTTTGACTAGAGCACAATTTTTCTCCCCATTTGGAGTATATATAAATCTAAATTTATATTTAGATTAATAGATAATTCTTTTTCTTTGGCTTTGTTTTCAATTTAGAAATTATCTGTTGTTTGACTAAGTCCTCTAAGTATAAATATCCCTCTCTATGAAGAATTTATGGTTAAGACCATTTTATACATAGGCTGTTTATTATAACCTATTTCCCTTTCCCACACCTAATTTACAACTTAGCTTATTACTGACACTTCTAGTAAAGTTTACCTGAAGGCCTGCTTTATGAAGTTACCAAGAGATCCTAATACATATAATTCTGCTTAGTTTTAGAATTGGCTTTCAACCACTTAACCTATACCTTCAACAGTTTTATTAAGTGGGCAATTGTGTAGGCATTACTTTTAAAAGCTATTTTTCACATAATTCTTCCATCTTTTTCAAACTATAGGTTATGCTTATAGTTTTGGAATTATAGTTAAATGCTCTGCTTTTCAAGTACTTCTTTTTTTTTTCTGTTTTTTTTGTTTGTTTGTTTTTTGTTTTTGGGCCACACCCGGTGTTGCTCAGGGGTTACTCCTGGCGATCTGCTCAGAAATAGCTCCTGGCAGGCACAGGGGACCATATGGGATGCCGGGATTCAAACCAACCACCTTAGGTCCTGGATTGGCTGCTTGCAAGGCAAACACCGCTGTGCTATCTCACTGACCCCAATACTTCTTATATATAATTTAAGGGATTGATTATATTTTTCCTCCAAGGAAAATGTCCTCTCTGTCAACTATATGCCTAGTCCTTTGCTTTTCCCTCTTTCTATCCCTTTCCCTGCTTTCCTTTTCATCACTTCACTCCTCTCTCTTCTTTGCATACTTTATTATTTAAATCTCATTGTTCTGGTGCGTTAGCTAATAGCTTAGGTGTTGTACTGATGCCTTATCATCATGGCAGACAACTCCTGCAAACCTCATCTTTTCACACATTTATTGAGCTCAGGTCAATCATTTCTGCAATTGAGGCAATAGGAAGATTGCAAAGATTAATTTGGCTTTTGAAACCCTTGGATCACAGGGTTGGTGATCATATTTTCATTTGAAAATGGGGAATAATTATGAGTGGTATTGCCCAGTGGTACTAAAAAACAAACCAGTAGTGGTATTCAGGAGTTAGAATTAGCTTGTCATCTTTTGATTTTTAAAATTTCTTTCCCTTTGCTCTCATGCATTCTACCCTGCCTTCAATTTCTTTGCCCCCCCCCCCCAAAAAAGGGGGGGATGCAATGAGATGAAAGCAGAGTGCACATGCTAGTTCGAAGCAGTGATGCTTCTATTTGATCTTTATTGATTTGTTTATATCAAACAGTTTGTATTTTATTTCCTTTGAGGTAGAGGAAGCACTTGAAGAGGAAATGTTTGGGTGCCTGGATGGGACTACTCCCAGTTTTGTTGTACAGTGAGGTCCCCACAGACATGGTGGTTTGAGTACTCAGCCCTAATGATGGCTTCTGAATGCCAACAAGCCATTCCCTGTGATTCTCAGGGAGTTGTCCCAGCTGAGGATCATCTTTTGGTGTTAAGGGTACCAAATATGTACTCTGGCCTTTGAGTTGTATTCCTGACTACAGCATTCCATCTTTGCACTGCCTTTTTGGTTTGTTTTTGGGCCACACCTGGTGACACTCAGGGATTACTCCTGGTTCTGCACTCAGAAATTGCTCCTGGCTTGTGGGACCATATGGGATGCCAGGGATCGAGCTCAGGTCCGTCCTAGGTCAGTTGCCTGCAAGACAAATGCTCTACCACTGTGCTATTGCTCTGCTTTGACCCCGTGCACTGTCTTTTTTTTTAAACCTCAATGAAATAATGTCCCCAGTTTAGAAGAGGAGGGTATCTGTATTTATGTATTTTTGTTAGTTGGACTTAGTGTCTTGTATTACAGTTAAGTAGTTAGTGCTTCGTGAAAAAACATAGTCAGAATATCCTTGTGTTTGAATCTGATCTCTGTAGATGTTTTTTTAATCTGTTTCTTGGAAGTTTTAATTAGAAGACTTTTTTTCTTTAAATAAGGAGAATTCTCTTTATTTCATATGCATTTTGTTTGTATATTTTTGATTAGTATGTATATTTTGACTAGTATTCTTTTTTATTGTTTTTTTTTGTTTGTTTGTTTTTTGTTTTTTGGGGGCCATACCTGGTGGTGCTCACTCCTGGCTCTGTTTTCAGAAATCGCTCCTGGCAAGCTTGGGGGGGTGGACCATAGGGAATGCTAGGGATCGAACACGTGTCCGTCTTGGGTCAGCTGCCTGTAAGGCAAGCATCCTACCACTGTGCTGCCAATCTGGCCCCTTGACTAGCATCTCTTTAATCTGTGAATATCTATGATATTAACTTTGAACATAATGACAACATAGTCACACATAATCCTCCCCAGATTTTTGATTTTAGTGGGATAGAATGTAAGTCTGAGAAAGAGTTCTATAGTGCTTTCTTTTGCAAATATAGGAGAATTTGTAGACACTGAAACCAAGAACCTTGCAGAGATGCTGAAAAAAGTCACAGGAAGCTTCGATATGCATCATTAGTCCTACAGGTCTTATGATAAATGGGCCATATTCCAGAATAAAAGGATGGATAGAGATTTAATACTGCAGGATACCAGAATGAAGGTGTCCATTGCTTCAAGAATGGACCAGTTTTGCTAGAAAGCAGTGTCTATCCTGGGGCCACTTATTGGATCCAACTCTGCCCATCATCTCATTGGTCTCTGTGTGACCCAAAGGAGCACACGTAGGAGCTTGTAACGAGATAGTGTGCAGCACTAGATGGTGTGTAAAAGCAAAATGCTCTTAAATTGGACTAACTGTGTCTTTTGTTACACCCCAGAGAGTTTCAGACCGAGTACCTTCTGTGCGATTGTAACATATTATGGATGCATCGTTGGGTAAAGGAGAGGAACATCACAGTCCGGGACACGCGCTGTGTTTATCCCAAATCTCTGCAGGCCCAGCCCATCACAGGGGTGAAGCAGGAGCTGTTAACATGTGGTAAGGAAGAAAGGAAGAATCAGCGCTTAGCAGCTTCTCTAGCTCTCGATTTTCCCTGACAAATTATGAAATTCTCTCTACCCCTGGAGGGAGCTAAGTATCTAATCATAAATCTGCATGGATTTAATGCCAACAGTTAAGTCAATTTATATTAAAAACATTTTTTGGGATAGGTGTTTAAAGGTCCTCAGATCCTTAATTGACATTTTTATAAAATAAATTTCAATGATGAGTGCATATTTTTTATTTGTAAAATCACATTTTAGGGAGATTTCTTTCTTTCTTTCTTTCTTTCTTTCTTTCTTTCTTTCTTTCTTTCTTTCTTTCTTTCTTTCTTTCTTTCTTTCTTTCTTTCCTTTCTTTCTTTCTTCTTTCTTTCTTTCTTTCTTTCTTTCTCTCTCTCTCTCTCTCTCTCTCTCTCTCTTTCTTTCTTTCTTTCTTTCTTTCTTTCTTTCTCTCTCTCTCTCTCTCTCTCTCTCTCCCTCCCTCCCTCCCTCCTTCCTTCCTTTCTTTCCTTCTTTCCTTCCTTCTTCTTCTTCTTCTTCTTCTTCTTCTTCTTCTTCTTCTTCTTCTTCTTCTTCTTCTTCTTCTTCTTCTTCTTCTTCTTCTTCTTCTTCTTCTTCTTCTTCTTCTCTTCCTCCTCCTCCTCCTCCTCCTTCTCCTTCTCCTCCTCCTCCTTCTCCTTCTCCTTCTCCTTCTCCTTCTCCTTCTCCTTCTCCTTCTCCTTCTCCTTCTCCTTCTCCTTCTCCTTCTCCTTCTCCTTCTCCTTCTCCTTCTCCTTCTCCTTCTTCTTTTTTTTTTTTTCCTGGACCACACCTGGAGGCATTCAGGAGTTACTTTTTGGCTCTGAGCTCAGAATTGCTCCTGGCAGGCTCGGGACCATATAGGATGCCGGGGATTGAACCTGGGTTTGTCCCAGGTCTGCTATGTGCAAGGCGAACATCCTACCACTGTGCTATTACTCCGCCCACTTCAATGTTTCTTGCTGGGTTTATAAGTGGGTAGGATCTTTTTGAGGTACAGTTTGGCCATAGGTATTAGTGCTCTTTTAAAGATTGATAAAGTTTGATTCAGTAGGAGAAATTAAATTATTAAGAAATGATTAACTACTTATCTAAATCTTTAGAACTGTCTATATCTAGAATGCACATGGCGATTGTTTTGATTACTATTGTCTCAGTTAGTGAAATCATATGAAAATTATGATTTTGAAAAAATACCTGGATGAAACTTAAAAATTCTTAGAATGGTAAAGATTCTAATTTATTCCTTGTGCTTAGAAAGGGCATCTGTCCTTTTTCATTTTGTCATTATTAGTTACTTCACATGATAAATATGCTCAGTGGGTGTACATTAAGATTTATAAAAGGAAATCATGTGTATGTATGCTGAACTGGAACTTATTTGTCTGTTAGGCCTGTATACAGCTAAGGGATATGTGTTTGTGTGTGTGTGTGTATACATATATATACATATATATATTTATATAAAGAAACAAAAACGAAAGAAGCATAAAACAATGCCCATGATTATATTAACACTTGAATTAAAAAAAAAAGTCAGGTGCTTTGGTGTATTGTTTCAACTTTTTCTAGTATTTTTTGACCTAAAAGTCCATTGATATTTTATAACCCTTTAACCTAGAAATAATGAAACTTTATAAATTATGAGTTGATAACAGCAATCCTAATATATGTATATATCAAATGCATATAACAGTAGGTTAACTTCCTTATTGCCATATGTGTAGGTTAATAGTTTCTCAGTATATAAACAGCATGAGAAATAATTTTGCTCTATCAAGATATCTATATAAGTTTGCTTTTATTCTTTAAAGTAGAATAATAGTTTACAGAAATGAACTAAATAAAGTTGATTAGTGAACTCTTGGTATTATACACATTTTTGTGTATATTTACAACCCCCCCCCTTTTTTTAACTGGGCAGAAATATTTATTACTTTTTGAAAATGATCATAAGTCCTGGATCTTAGAAGATCTATTTCTTCTTTCCATAAATATTTCACTATACATTATTTAATAATAATAACTCTAAAGCAGTGGCTTAACCAAACATAATGTAGTCCCAAACATATATTTTAAACTGTGTATATGTCATCATTTACTTGCAGTTCCATTCTGGAGGGTTAAATACTGCCAGGTTAAGTACCGCTTTGCAACGCGTTTCTTGTTTTGTATTGACTTGGTGATCATGTGATCTTGTATGATAGTACCAGAAGAAAGCCACTCCTGCAATCAGATGGTGACATGGATTTGTTTTAATTTTACTTTTTTTTTTTTTCATCTCAAGCCCATACATTTGAGTAGCAGCTTTATTGGCAGTAGCTCTGGAATTCTGGTTGATGAGGGCTCTTTGTCACTCATGTTTACACTGGAATTGCTTTCACTTACTTCTGGACTGCAAACTCAGTCTTGGCTTTACTGTGTCTAGATCCTCCCCTTGAATTGCCATCTTTCTACATGACTCCATCCCATCGCCAAGTGGTGTTCGAAGGAGACAGCCTTCCTTTCCAGTGCATGGCTTCCTATATTGATCAGGACATGCAAGTGTTGTGGTACCAGGATGGGCGAATAGTTGAAACGGATGAATCGCAAGGTATCTTTGTTGAAAAGAACATGATTCACAACTGCTCCTTGATTGCCAGGTAACCTTTGGGAGATGAGGAATTGTCTCTGTAAATCTTATTCATTGTTTTCGAATTGGGCGGTTAAGCTGCACTTTGCATGAAGATTTTTATCTTCTCACATTTCAAAACGCAAACATGTGGTGTTTTCCTAATCGATGCTCATCTTCTAAAATGAAATAGCTCATCTTTCCATTAAGATTTAGGAGGAAAGAAAAGACATTGAACGTAAAGGTGGTTTTGGAGAATCTTTATTGAATGTTTGAGGATGAAAGAAAATAGAAACTTCCAGTGCCAGACATTCATGCTGCTATCTTATACTTTTGCTTTTAGAAATCATGTACCTTTCATTGTGTTATAATTAAAATTGTGTTATAATTAAAATTGTGTTATAATTAAAAGATGCTTTTTTCAATCCCAGGATTGGTGTGAGCTTCTAAATAGTTGATTTGAATGAATTTTACATAATACAAAAGTGGGTATCTTCCTTCCTTCCTTCTTTCCTTCCTTCCTTCCTTCCTTCCTTCCTTCCTTCCTTCCTTCCTTCCTTCCTTCCTTCCTTCCTTCCTTCCTTCCTTCCTTCGTTTTTTTTTTTGTTTTTGTTTTTTTTTGTTTTGTTTTATTATTTGTTTTTGGGACACACCTGGTAGCGCTCAGAAGTTACACCTGGCTCTGCACTAAGAAATTGCTCCTGGTCCATATGGGATGCCAAATCCCAGCCCGTGCTGGGTTGGCTGTATTCAAGGCAAATGCCTTCCTACTGTGCTATTTTTTGGCCCCAACTTCCTCTTTCTTTCTAATGGCATAACATTCCACTGTGTGTATATATTAACACATCTTCTGTATTCATTCATCTGTTGGACATTTGAGTTGTTCCCATATTTTGGCTTTTTTTACGGTGTGTAGCAATAAACATAGGTGTGTATATCTTTCTAGTTAATGTATTTGTGTTTGGGGTGTAAATGCCAAGAAGTGGAGTCATTGGGCTATACAGAAACAATGCTTAGAGAACTCAGAACTCTGTTTTGAGAAGTCTCTATACTGCTTTCCATAAAGAGACCGAATCACACAACCTTCATAGTAACAATGAATGAGTGCTCTTTTCCCACCAATATTGCTTATTTAAATTTTTTTAAATAAATGTCATTCTTAGAGGTGTGAGGTGATAGCTCATGGTTTCGTTTTGCATTTCCCTGCTACTAAGCAGCAGAGACTGCTTTGTTTTATGCTATAGGCCTTCTGGATGCATTTTTGGAGATATTTCTATTCATCTCTCCCCATTTTTTGATGGGGTTATTGGGTTTTTGTACGGTGGCTATTTGAGCTTTGTGAGTTTCTTATGTTTTAGACTCTAGCCCTTCCTATGATATATGAGAGGCAAGTATTTTCTCCCATTCTGTGGAGTGTCTTTTTATTTTAGTCTGAGTTTTGTTTGCTTTACAAAAGCTTTTCAATTTGACAGATTCCCATTTATTTATTTTTGTTTTAGTTTTCTTTGCCAGTGGAGTCAACCTATTAAGGATGCCTTGGAGGGCCATATCCTGAGAGATCTGCCAGTGTTTCACTCAGTGTATTTTATGGATTCTAGTCTAATTCGGTTTGAATTCTTCAAGGTCCTTAAAACACTTAGAAATTAACTTTTGCATATGGTGTGAGATAGGGGTCCTGCTTCTTTCTTTGTTTTTTTTTTTGTTTGTTTGTTTGTGGATATACAGTTTTCCCAGCACCATTTGTTGAAAGGATTTTCTTTTTCCACTTTATGCACCCAGCTTCTTTCTCATAGATCAACTGTTCATAAATCTGAGGGCTTATCTCTAAGCTCTCAATTCCATTGATCTGAGAGTCTGCCTTTATTACCGTCTCACACAGTGTTGATTACTATAGCTTTCTAGCATCATTTAGTATGAGGGAGTGCAATGCTTCCTTCCCATCTAGACTTGTTTTCTCAAAATTGCTTTACTCTTTGAAGGAGCTCTATGATTTTGTAGAAATTCTAGGAGCATTTTCTCTAAATCCTTGAAGACTGTCATTGGAATTTTAATGGGGTTACATTGATTCTAAATAGTGCTTCAGATAGAATGATCATTTCAGCACCGTTAATTCTCCCAATCAATTATGAATAGGTAATATTTTTGCATTTTCTTTGATCCTCTTTATTTCTTTAAATAGGGACTTAAGAGTTTTCATTGTGAAATTTTTCATATCTTTTCAGTTGGTTCTTAGATACTTGCTGTTTTACTTGGTTTTGTTTAGTACTTGTTTTGTTTAGTATTGTTTCTAAGAGTGTTTTAGATCCTTAGGAAACTCTGGATATTTTCATCAGCAAATAATTGTAATTTAATTTCATATGTTCCATTTTGGATCTCTGATTTTATTTTGTTGTTGTTGTCGTTTCAATATTGTAGAGAGAACTTCCAGACTGTATGAATAATTGTGAAGAAGGTAAACTTTGCTTTGTTCCTAATCTCAGAGGGAGGACTTTCAGTTGATTTTCCCCTTGTCTATGATGTTGGTTATGGATTTATTGTATATGGCTATTAGTAGTCTGCTTACCAATTTCTTCAAGCTAGAACTTGAATACATCAGTTAGATCTATAACTTATATATTCTGCTAGAGAAACCATCTAGTAGCATCACAACAAATCCACAAAAGTCTCATGAGAACATTACCAAGAATCTCAATGTGCTGTGAATTGAAACTATGGGAGTTGAAACTATGGGGATAGAGCATTCTATAAGATGTATACATTTTATGTTTATTATAAAATTTTATTTTTGTTTTGTTCCTTGGGCCACACTCAGTGGCACTCAGGCTTTGCATTCAGAAACCACTCCTGGCAAGTTTGTGGGGCCATATAGGATGCCGGGAATCTAACCCAGGCCCGTCCTGGGTTGGCTACGAGCAAAACAAACATCTACTGCTGTGCTATCTCTCTAGCCCTATTCTAAATTTTTTTAATTTGCATCTTAGAATATTTATAGTAGTTCTTTGAAATCACTGCCTGCTAGCTAACATGTTAGGATCATCATTACTAATTTTGAATATGACATAAATTTTTAATTGTATGGAGAAAAATATTACTTACTTGTTTAGTAATGTTAGGTTTTAGCCTCAGTATTGCTTGTGATACATTGTAGAGAAGTTGGCAGTGATAGCTGTGAAACCAGTTGCTGTACTGAATCTAAGAGCTAGAAACGTTGCTTACAAATTAAAATGGCTATTCTAGGTTTTTTGTTTATTTGTTTGTTTTGGGCTACTCCTGGTGGTGCTCAGTAGTTATTCCTAACTCTGCACTCAGGAATCACTCCTGGAGGGCTCAGGGGACTCTGTGGGAGGGGTCAAATCTAGTCCAGCTATATGCAAGGCAAATACCTTACCTGCTGTGTTATTGTGTCAGCTCCACTCTTTAGACTTTTATTTAAAATCTACAAAATTCTTTTTGTGTTGCTCCATGGCTAACAAAGCCTAAAATGTTTCCTGTCTACCCTTAGAAGAAGAAAGAAATTGCTTATCTTTGACTAGATTATTTGGTTCTCTTGAAGATAGTTTTTCTTTTGGCACTTGTATGTCTAAACTCGCTTTCTGTCTTCCCTCTTTCCTTTTCTTTTTTCTTTTTATGGTAGACTGCCTCTAAGTTAGCTTGCTATTTTCCTATTATATTAACCTAGCTTCCTATAGAAATCTGGATGGTTTGTAGGGTATTTTTTTTTTTTGTATGTGGGTAGAGATTCTGAGAATGAAACCCAGGACCTCTAACATGCCAGTCCTGTGCTATGCCATTGAGTTGCCACTCAGCTCCTGGGTGGATTTTTATATACATCAATTTGGGCTCCCAGCCAGGATCTTTCCTACCTCTTGTCTTATTTTTCAGCCAGTTATATTGTAGGTTTCTATTTGAGTAAGGTGTATCCTGGGATAGAACCATGAAAGGATATTTTCCTCCTTTGTACAACAGCACCAAGCCCTTCTTTGTGTTAACTTCCCTCTGGTTTCCCCGCTTGGGATTAATGTTCAGGTGTTTGGATTCATGTGTGTGTGCAATTATTGTTTTGTAGTGTATTCAGTTTTTATTCCTTTTACCTTATTAGTTTTGGGGTCACTCCCAGTAGCAGTCAGGGTGGTTACTATTAACAGTGTTTAGGAGAACATGTGCTAGGTATTGATTGATTCCAGGCCATCTGTGTGCTAAGCATGCTGGAGTACAGACCTTTGAACTGTCACCTTAAAGGAGTTGTTGATGGAACTGGGATGCATTGGGGTACACCAGCCCTGCTCAGGTCCTATTCATGGCCTTTTGCTCAAGGGTCATTTCTGGTGGTGCTCAGGGGACCATATGTGCTGTAGGATTTGAATTCCGGTTGGCCCAGGCAGTATCTTATCTTCTGTGCCATTTCTCCAGCTTCCAAAATTTATATTTCCTAGTGGAAGGGAAGCTAGTTTGATCAAAGCTATGATGCAGCTACCAAAAGTGGAGGATTTTTTTATTAAGGATAAGATTATTCAAAGTGATTAAGTTCCTGGAAGATGATCCTAATTGTTGCAGTATTGTTACCATGGTGATGATTTAAATTTTTTCAAAATATATATACATATACCAATACATCAAATTATATGCTTTCAGCAGATTCTTGCATAGGCAATAATTGGTATGCTAAATAATACTTTGAGGATATTATAAGCTCTTTTGAATAAGGGCTCAATTAATTTATAACTAAAAATATGTGACTATAGAGTAACTAGATTAACTTTGTAAATTAACTTCTGCATCATATTTTAATTTAAATTTATTACAGCAGTACAAAGAAGTTAATTCTTAAGATAACAACTTTATCTAATGCTCGAGCTACTTGAGTGAACTGAAAATCTTTCATAGGAAGACTGTGAGTTTTTTTTTAACCTATGCTTAGCCTCATAAAAACAAGGAAGTTGTAGCCAAAGAAAAATGGAACCAGGGAGATAGGACAGCAGATAAGGGGAATACTTTGCATGCAGCTGATCTGGGTTTGATCCCTGGAACCACATGGTCCCCTGATGCCAACCATAATCTCTGATCTGTGATCTCTGAGCACAGATCTAGGAGTAAGCCCTGAGCATTGTTGGTTGTGACCCAGTCTCGCCTCCTTCCTGCGTATCCACATTAAAGAATGTCTCTTTTCACTGAATTGTTAATCTGACATCTTATTGATTACTCATGTCATTGATCCTTATTAGGAAGAATTAGGGTTTGTAGTTTTCCTCAAAGATGAATTTTCAGGGCCTGAGAGATAGCCCAGCAGTCTACTTGTACACAGCCAATCCAGGATGGATGGTGGTTCAAATCCTGGCATCCCAAAAGGTCCTTTGTGCCTGCCAGGAGTGATTTCTGAGTGCAGAGCTAGGAGTAGCCCCTAAGCGCCACCAGGTGTGACCCCCAAAACAAAACAAAAAGGTGAATTTTCAATAATTGGTTTTGGATCATGAAAATATTGCTGACATTCATAGAGGGTGTTTTTAGTTTATCTGAGTACCATAACTTTCAGGGGATGAGCTGACATGTCCTGGGAATCATGGTTAATTGGCAAGGGTGGGCTTGTGCCAGTATAGTAGCCCTGGACATGAGTTGGACACCATGTGACACATGGACAGTTTGTTGTCAACTTTCATTGTTTCATGGTGTGTGCTGGTGTCATGTTGGAGGATGACTGGCCTGATCACTCTACTATGGGGGAAAGTGGTACCCTTCTCCAGTAGAGTTTGATGTTTAGAATAATTTTGAGTGCTGAGTACCACACAGGACCTATGAGGAAAATAGCTGTCATCATCTACGAGTGAAACTAAAACATATATTATTATTATTATTATTATTATTATTATTATTATTTTTGGGGTCACACTTGGCAGCACTCAGGGGTTACTTCTGGCTCTGAGCTCAGAAATCGCTCCTGGCAAGCCCAGGGGACCATATGGGCTATGAACAACCGTCCATCCTGAATCGGCTGCGAACGCCCTACTGCTGTGCTGTCTCTCCAGCTTCATATTATTTTGTTTGGTTTTGGGCCACAGTCAGCAGTGCTCAGGGCTTACTTTTGGCTTTGTGTTCAGGGATCACTCCTGGCCAGGCTTGGGGTACCATATGAGATGCTAGGGATTGAATCTGGATTGGCTTTGTGTAAGGCAAAAACCCTGTCTACTGTACTATCTCCCTGACCCCTGAAGTTAACACATTATTAAAAAAAATAAGTGTGAATTAGATTTTTCAAATGGTTCTGATGTTAGTAGGATGTAGATGCATAATTAAATTTTAATCTAGTAACCATGACCCTTGTATTTTGGGTGACCTGGGGCATTCTAGACCAGTTACCCTAGTTAGAATTTGTGAACCAATTATGGGATTTGAGAATGAGAATTTTAGGCAAGCAAAATTTTTTATTTTTGCTTTCTATTTTAAAATGCATACATGTATTCATACATGTAAGGAAATGTTGTATCGCTGGGCCACAGCGCATCCTGGAAGAAAACATTACTACATTTTTTCTTAGTTGACTAGAGCCATGTGAAGTAGAATATTTTGACAGACATTCTGATTTATTTACATTTTATGTCAAACTCTTGTGTCACTTTATCTTTCATATATTAATGATTGTGTATTGGTTTATTTACTAGCTTAGCAAAGATTATAAATATTTTCAGTGATTTACTGTAACAGTTCCTCAAAGACATTATTAGATGCTTTGTTGTGGTGAAGCCATTAATGATTTAGGAGACTAGACAAAATAAAGTGAATTAACCTCAAGATATAATTTTGTATGTTAATTAAAATGGTACATGCTTTATGACTGATGATTTTTTTTATCAGTTTTATCTATATAAAAGCAAAACATAGTGGAGATCATGTGGGAGGAGGATAAAGGTTAATTGAAGGCTCCACATTTGCCCTTTCATTAATAGGATTTATACTACATATGACATATATTAAATTATGATTTCATCTTAAAAATTGAATTTACTCAAAGCTATTTAGTAATACAGCTGAATTATAAATTGAACTATACCATTACAGGGAGAGTCCCTGTTCCTCAAGCAATACTTGATAATCTAGTGAATCCTCGTTAGAGACTTGAATGAGTTTTTCTTAGAAGAGTTTTTCTATATGGTAGTTTGATTTTCATATATTAAAACTTACCTTTTTTGGGTTACACCCAACGGCACTCAGGGGTTACTCCTAGCTCTGTGCTCAGAAATCACTCCTGGCAGGCTTGGGGGACCACATGGGATGCCTGAATTCGAACCACCATCCATCCTGGATTGGTTACTTGCAAGGCAAACAAACACCCTACTGCTGTGCTATCTCTCTGGCCCCCACCTCAAATATTTTTTGAATATTTATTTTTAATATCTCATGTCATTTTTTTAAGTTCACATGTTATTTTGATATGTATATGTATATTGTAAGTATATAATATAAGATATATTATAAATATATAAATATGTTATACTTTTATGTATATATTTTAATAATGTGTAATTTCACATGTTATTTTACGTAGAGGTGCATTTTCTCATACTTGACTATTTTCTTTAGAAAGTGAGGATGTAGATAAAACTTGGTAACCTCACCATCATTTTGTTGAACACTATGCCAAAAAGCTTCTTTTTCTTTGCTTTGCTTTCCTATCTGCAGTGCTTTTATTTGGAAAACATTTTTTCAGACATCATATCAGACATATTTGATTTTATTCAAGAGTTTCCTGAATCAAAGAGGCCATTGCCTTGACTTGATACATAAATTCTTTGTGGAGACATCTTTTTAAAAATGTATTTCTATCTAGCAAGCAAAGGGCTGGGTCCTTGTATAAATTGCAGATATATTTGTTAATGTAAGGTAAAGGTCTAGATTGCTGCCCCTTTCTTTGCCTAATCGTATTTTCTCTCTTTTTAAAATCTTTCTTCATGCAGTGCCCTAACCATTTCTAATATTCAGGCTGGATCGACCGGAAATTGGGGCTGTCATGTCCAGACCAAACGTGGCAACAATACGAGAACAGTGGACATTGTGGTCTTAGAAAGCTCTGCTCAGTACTGTCCGCCTGAGCGGGTGGTGAACAACAAAGGTGATTTCAGGTCAGTGAGATGGAATGTTCTGGAAAAGTTGGATTTGCCCCAAGTCTTATTTTCTTCTCCAAGGCACCCGGTTGGACTCTTCAATTAAAAATTGTATTTGTAGGCACATAAATATTTTTGTCCACAAAGAAATCCTTTATGAACAATGTTTTCACAATTATTTATGGAGATTAAAACAAATTGGATACCTGAGCTCTACTTTATATCCTTGAAGTCATAACCCAAGTGTTTATTTTTGATTTTGTAGCCACACCCAGTGATGAAAGTAGATGAAAAGTACTAGGGTTTGAATTCCATTTCTGATATGCATGTACCCTAATACTTGAAACACATCACTGGCCCCAAAGATGTACTCTTTTTAAACAGCTGGTTTTGTGACTGAAGTTTAGAATCATGACTCTACTAGGCCGCTGCAAAGTTTGGACAGGCTGATATTGTTAGCTCTTCTATAAATGAAGTTTCAGTAGTCCATGTTCCTTTAATGTAACTAATGACAGATGCAAAATCATTATAGTAATGAAAACAAATATAATTTTATTCTCCTATTGGAGTCTTCTGGCAGTTAAATACATAGGACTTAGGAAAACAATGACTGTTGGATGGTCTGAAACTTGGCTGTGTTAAGATAAATAAAATGAATAAAACGTACAATTTCTTAGTAGAAAGTTCAGCATTTATATGGGGTTACTACCACTTTTATCTTAGACCAGTTTCTGAAGGTTTGCTTTAGAATGCTTGAAATATTTATTTCATGTTCTTTAAATCTAGGGTTTTAATAATGACTTTATTGTCAAATATCAAAGCACAGTGTTATGGTCATTGATTAGTTTGAATGGATTGGTACAATTGTTGTCTCTTTTTCCCTAAGTCCAGCTTTGTAAGAGGAAGAAAACTAATTTAGCATTGGGTTTTCTTATTCAAAAAAAGAGAGCAATGACTCTATCTATTTTCAGTTTAGCTGCTTTATTGCTTTCTCAAAAGGAGTTATTGTCTTATTATTCCTTTTTTCTTTAAAACCTTGTTGCCAGCATAGATAAAATAGCACTTATCATTGTCAGTGGATGAGTCTTTTATGTAGATGGACCATTAATCTATAACACACACTGTAAAAGTAAAATAGGTAACAGCCGTTAAAATGCTTCTATATTCAACAATTTTTATAATTGTACTATGATTTTTATTTCTGCTAGATTGTCTCTTTTGACTTTTCAAATATATTTTACATGTGAAAAAGATGCCTATTTAATTGATGAATGAATTATTTATCTTTGACACCCTTCAAAGTATTACATAATTAAATTTCCACTGCATTATTAACATTCACTTGAGTGTTGCTTGAACTATTTATGCAATTTTTTGGCAATGAATTATATTTTGCTGTAACTGATAATCTCATTTGACCGTTCCCATGTGAGGGGTCAGCTGTAACTTTTATTAAATGTGCTCCATTTTTTTCCCCACTTTTGGAAAAATAGAGCTTATTTAACAGATTTTTTTTTCTGTTTCTGAGATTCTATGGCCCCTTGCATTATGAGTGGCCTTTGAGGGGAGAGGAGCTCATGTATGGGACACCTCAGGACCCTCCAAGTGAGGAAATATGTCCCAGGAATGACAGGATTTGTCAGAAAGTTGAAGTAACACCTAATGGTTATTGTAGAAAGATAGTGAAGAACAGAGCTGGACCACAGAGGGAAGGACCCAGGTTGCATCGATGCTCTGGACATCTGCCCAGATTTTATTCCCTCTCCACCTTTGACCATGAAAGGCAGCAACTTCCTTGCTGTGTTTACTAAATTCCTGTCTCAGCACCCCCATGGAGGTACAGTATCTCAGGTAGAAACTCCCATTTCTGACTCCTGGGAAGAAGGCAGATGCTCAGGATAAACCCTAGTGCTTATACAAATTGTCGTGGCAGCAGGAAACTTCATGGGAATGACTCAGGCCCCACATTCTGGGGTGCCAGCAAGGACCTTCCAAGAACAACACTATATGTCTAGGAGCTGCCCTAGTTGCCTTTTCTGTACTAATCTGCTACTAAAGAAAGAAAGAATCAGTCACTTAGACAAGATTCTTAATTATGGAGTGGTTACAGAAGTGGACAGAATTGTAGTAGTTGGTTTGACCCCCATTCTCCAGCCATTTACATTTGTTATACATTTATTTTTTTTCTATTCACTCATTCATTCATCATTCACTCATTTATTTATGTATTTATTTATTGTTTTGGGGCCACACACAGTGGTGCTAAGGGTTTTTTCCTGGCTCTGCCCTCAGAAATACCTCTTGGCAGGTTCAGGGGGACCATATGGGATGCCTGGAATCGAACCCAGTTTGGTCCCCGGTTGGCCATGTGCAAGGCCAATGCCTCACCATTGTGCTATCTTACTTGCCCCGACATTTGTTATACCTTTAAAAACAAACACAACTGAATGCAGTACAATTTCTTAGTCTATCAGTAGCAAAGTTTAGAAGACGTTGCAAATATATACTGGTATGAAAAAAGGATATGTGTTTGGCTGATGGCTTAAAATGGTGTAGTCCATTTCAAAAATTTTGGGCGGGGGAGGCCACACTTAGCTGTGCTCACTCTTGGCTCTGCTGAACTCAGGAATCACTCTTGGTGGGCTCTAAGGACCATATGTGATTCTGGGGATTGAATCTGGATTAGCAACATGTGAAGCAAGTGCCCCTACCTGCTGTGCTATTGCTTTGGTCTCTTGCTTTTTATACTCAAAGGACATTTGTGTGTCTTCCTTTCTGTGCTGAGACATACCATTTAGGTTTGTTTTGTGGGGAACCTCACTTGGCAGGGCTTCAGGGGCATATCCTACTTCTGTTCTCAAGAGTGAACCCTGGTGGAACTGGGGGACCATAAGTGGTGTCTAGGATGAAATGTGAAATGTTAAATGTGGTGTTTACTGCATTGCAAGTGAAGTTTCTTAACCGCCATATTATTTCTCTCTGTGGCCCTATATGTAATATTTAAAAAAAAAAAACTTTTTAATTGAATCACCCATGAGATACACAGTTACTAAGTAGTTCATGATTGAGTTTTAGTCTTACATGTCCAACACCCTTTATATATGCACATTTCCTACCACCAGAGTTCACAGTTTCCCTCCCACCTTATCTCCTACCCCCACTTGCCTCTATGGCAAACACTTTTCTTTCTTCTCTCTCTTTTTCTCTCCCTCTTCTCTCTCTTCCACTCCTCTCTGCCTCTCTTTCTCTGTCTATCTTTCTCCCATTCCTTCTCCCAACCTTTTCCTTTCTGCCTCTCTCATCCTCCTCTCTCTCCCTCTCCATTCCCTTTTAGACACTGTGCTTTACAATGTTGTTACTGAAAGGGCTATCACTTACTCTCCTTTCAGCACCCAGTTCTTGTCCTAGTGATTATGTCCAACTCTCATTGTATGTGACACATTTGAATCCTTTTCCTTCCCTCTGCGGTCATTGATGAAAAGCAACCCAGCAGGGGCCGGAGTGGTGGCATAAGTGGTAGGACGTCTGCCTTGCATGCAGCTGAACCAGGATAGATTGTGTGGTTTGATCCCCCACATTTCAAATGGCCCCCCAAGTCAGGAGCGATTTCTGAGTGTATAGCCAGGAGTAACTCCTGAGCGTCACCTGGTGTAACCAAAAACAAACAAACAAACAAAGCAACTCAGCAGTTCTCTGAGAGTGCCTTGTTCCCTCTGCCTAGGTGGCCCCGGACACTGGCAGGCATCACTGCATACCTGCAGTGCACACGGAACAGCCCTAGCAGTGGCATCTTTCCTGGGACTGCACAGGACACAAGGAAAGCCTGGCGCCGCTGTGACCGTGGAGGCTTTTGGGCCGATGACAATTACTCTCGATGCCAGTATGCAAACGATGTCACCCGCGTGCTCTATATGTTCAATCAGGTAAGGAGAGACTTCTTACTGCTGAGGGTACCTGTGACATGTGTTGTTCAAATCAGATTAGAAAACCACATTTGTGGGCTGGAGTGGTGGCGCGAGTGGTAGGGTGTTTTCCTTGCACGTGCTAACCTAGGACGGACTGTGGTTCGATTTCCCAGCTTCCCATAAGGTTCCCCAAGCCAGGAGCGATTTCTGAGCACATAGCCAGGAGTAACCCCTGAGTGTCACTGGGTGTGGCCCACAAAAGCAAAAAGAGCAAAAAAAAAAAAAGAAAGAAAATTACATTGGTATGTACTAGCTAACTTAAGGATTGGGGGATTGATATTTCCACATCTGTCTTCATGGACAGTCCTGTATTTACCCAGAGACTCAAGGCTGTATATATGTTATCTCCATCTTTAACAATCCTTGGGCCTGTGTCTAGATGCCCCTATGGGCCTTTTGAACCACTTGGTCTCCTCAGCAGTGAATCAGGAACACCAGCGTTTTCAGTACAGTACAGCAGAGTTGGGGGAAGCTTGCATGCCAGGGATCAGATATCAAACTCCAGAAATATGGAGCTAACCAGTGGAAACCATGCAAATTCCTCCCCTTTAAGCTCTCTGCACATACCATGTGAAACTTTATAAATTTCAGCAGATTAGAAGGAACTGGAGGTGGGCTGGAGTGGTAGCACAGCGGTAGGGCATTTGCTTTGCACGCAGCTGACCCAGGATGGATGTGGATTTGATCCCCAGCATCCCATATGGTTTCGCAAGCCAGGAGTGATTTCTGAGCACAGAGATAGGAGTAACCCCTGAGCACCAC
Source organism: Suncus etruscus (assembly GCF_024139225.1). Taxonomy (NCBI): domain Eukaryota; kingdom Metazoa; phylum Chordata; class Mammalia; order Eulipotyphla; family Soricidae; genus Suncus; species Suncus etruscus. Next base: position 18,126,214 of record NC_064863.1, on the reverse strand, counting down.
CGGTGTGGCAAAAAACCCAAACAAACAAACAAAAAAAAATAAAAGAAGGATCTGAAGGAGGGACAGTTTTCTCTTTCTTTATTTTTGTTTTCTTTATTTTTTTAAATTTTGTTCTTGTTTTTATTTTTGGGGTATACCCAGGAATACTCAGAGGTTATTCCTAGCTCAGGGATTACTCCTGGTGGGCTCAAGAAAGCATGTGGGATGCCAGAGATTGAGTCTGAGTGAGCCTCATACAAGGCAAGTGCCTTACCTACTGTACTACAGTTTCGATCCCAGGATGATTTTCTTATTGTATTTTCCTTTGCTCCTTAAAGCATCTATTCTACCTTTTTCCCCCCTAATAGTGGCTGGTGTTTTGAAGTTTATAAATCCATATAAAACATTGCTGGCCATACAGGCAGTACAGTAAATGTTAAATAAGTGGCTTTTATTCCTGTGAAGTGGGAGTTTCAGTAGTGGGCATTGATTTCCCAGTTATAATACTCACAAAGACTTTACTAAGCTCTGGATAGAGTCGTGTAAAAATGGGGTGAATTGAGGACGAGATGGAACAATACACATAATCTGATGTTCATGAAATATTTGTCATTCTTCATCCAACCCTTTCCCCCCAAACTACCATATTAATTTATTTTTTTAATTCTCATATTTTCAGATTTGCAAAAGAAATGTAAGCAAAAGAAATTGATAAAGAATTTGACATTATTGCTATGTGTTTCCCCCTTTTTAAATGTAGATGCCCCTAAATTTGACCAATGCTATCGCCACGGCCCGGCAGTTGCTGGCTTACACCGTGGAGGCCGCCAACTTTTCTGACAAGATGGATGTTATATTTGTGGCTGAAATGATAGAAAAATTTGGAAGATTTACCAAAGAGGAGAAATCAAAAGAGGTATTTTTCAAGTTCAGCTGAGTACTGTAAATCGAACCTAGGGAGCCATGTGTCAGCAGCTGCTCATGGGATTGGGCGGGGTCTGGGTTTTGTTTTGTTTATAGGGGTGGGAGGTGCCAGTGGGGGAGGGTCCTCCTGAGCTCAGAGAGGTCAAGTTCATCATGGGTCTTGAGTCTCTAGTTTGAAAGCTGTATGTGTATCCTGAATTTTCATTGAGTTCATTTGTTCATTTCCAAAACTGTAGCTGAGAATTTCTGTTTGCTGATGAGAAGGTAAGGAGACCCCTCTGGCTTTGGAAGCTGGGGTTCTGGTAGAGGGAGATTCATTGGGAAAAGCCATGTGAACATCCATGTGTGGGTCACTAGACTTTTCTTCACAGCTAAGTTACAACTTCTGTATGGTGCATTCATTCAGTCACCAGGGCTGTGTTGTAAATTGCTAACATTTCTGTAATGTCCTAGAGAAGAAAAGAACTACTTAGGAATATTTTTTTTTTAATTTTGGGCCATACCTGGCAGTTCTCCAGTCTTACTCCTGACACTGCACTAAGGGATCACTCCTGGTAAAACTCAGGAAATTATATGGGGTGCTGAGGATTAAACCTGGGTCAGTCATATGCAAGGCAAACCCTTTACTCATATAGTCTCTCTGGTTCGATTGCAAGAATTTTTGAAAAATTGCAAGTAAATGGATCATACAAATCTTGAACATTTATTGTTCATGACTTTGGAAAGAGGAATAATGTAAAAGGGACTCATTATAATGATGATTTGCATGTCAATCTCATATTCTTTAGGGAAAACATTGACAACAAAAATTGTAGAACTAACAGGCAGCAAATGTTTTGAATAAGGTATATAATGTATTATGTTTTTAGTGTTTGAGCTTTGTGAGGTCATTGATTATTATATGCGCTGATTATTTTTGAATACAAAGTCTTATGTAGATTTTTTGGGGGATGGAAGGGGCAAACCTGGCAGAGCATAGGGCTTATCTAAGTTACCTTGCTCTATGCTATCACTATGGCCTCTTGCTTGGATTTTTGAGGTAGAAGATGAAATATATCTATGTCAAGTCATAAACGGAAGTCCAAAGGAAATGAAATAATATACCCAGAGTTAGAGAGCTGATTAGGTAGAGCAAAGTTAGAAATATAACCCAGAATATAAAACAAGAGATTTTATGGTTATAATATTAAGAAACAATAGAAACAAGGGTGAGAACAGGTCTATTGGAGAAAACCTGCCACAAGTAGTAGGGGGAGTGCAGTTAGGGCAGAGAAGAGAGCAATATGATTGTGATAATTGGGAATGATAACTCTGGACAAGAATTGAGTGCAGAAATTAGGTAAAAAGGGGGAGAATATAGGGAGGAGAGGAGAGAGAGAAGATGAGAAGAGAGGAGAGAAGGAGAAGAAGAGAGAGAGAAGGAAGGATGGAGAGAAAGGAAGGGAGCGGAGAAGAGAGAGATCTGTCCTAGAGGCAGGGGGTACAATTGGGGACATTGGAGGGAACTGAGCATTAGTGAAGGGTATTATACATTGTATGACTGACCCTCAATCATGAACAGCTTTGTACCTATGAAAAAGTAAAAACTATTATGAATAACCTAGTAATCACAGTGATTAAATTAAAAAAATTTTTTTGTAAAAGAAAGAAAAAGAAACCAGAAACCCAGAACCCTGATTCTCTGATCTGGAAGTTTTCTACTGATTATGTTTGATTTTTCAGATGGTTTGTGCTGTGCTGGTATTCTGGAAATACTTTCTGTACAACTATGGGGCTGAAGTAGAACAGACTAAACAATCTAGTACATTTTTTCATACTGGACTTCTCTGCATCAGTTGTGTTCAAAGATTATTTTGCTTGTGCTCTTTCTCTAAGCCAGGAGTTTTTTTTTTTTTAAATTCATGCAGAATATTATTAGTTTGCATTTGGGGCACTCGATTTGAGACTGTAGCCTAATCTCCTAGTTATTGATACATCATAGCTGATAAAAAAAGGAAAGTAGTTCTGTTTCTCTAAAGGGTACTCTGCTGCTCTGTGGACCACTTGATAGTAAGCCAATATTTCAATGTTAGCATCTGAACTGTTAACCACAATTTTCTAATGAGTTTTCCTGCTGCTCAAGGATGTCTGGGTTTCATCCTGATTCCCGTGTTGAATTTTTAGAGGCTGCTGGCCTAGACTCTGTGGTCATACTGCTCTCCATTGTTGATTATAATCACAGGTTAACTGCCCACATGATTATAAGTCATTTATGCAAGTGGGATGTTTATAGTCATAAGAATAATTGAAATGACATCTTCAATACAGATAAGAGAAAATATTTTGTATCATGCTACACCTGTTTCTTCCCATGCTGACCCCGTCTGATTTGAAGGGCATTTGTGGTGATTGGGGGTACAGTCCATTGTGTGTCTGTGTGTAGGACAAAGTTTTCACTTTGGGTTCTGAGATCGAAGTATCTTGAGGCAGAACTGGAATAGTTACATGAATTTCAGATGCTAGATATTCCATACAGAGTTAATACTTGATTTGTTTATCTTGCAGAGTTTGTAGGTATCAAAGAAAATAGGAGCGGAACTGACAAAAGAGTCACAAAACTAAGATACATACCTACATCTATACACACACAAACACAAATATATATCGTATTTTATAGGATTTGGAAATGGGACACTCATTTCATCTTAGAAGCTAACGATTGGCAGGCTGGGTTTCCTTTATCAGCAGAATGCTTTTGTTTTCTAGAAACTGAAGGAAACTCATCACTTTCACTGGCTGACCCAGGAGGAAAATCTCATTACACATAATCTTTTATGTGTAAAGATAACTAAATATTTCCTCGTATTCAGGGGCATTAAGTTTTCATTCATTAGTGTGTGTATGCATATATCTTAGTTTTGTGACTCTTTGCCCGTGTGTGTGTGTGTGTGTGTGTGTGTGTGTGTGTGTGCAGTGTAGTGTAGTGTAGTGTAGTGTAGTGGTAGAGTGGTATTGTATAGTGGTAGTATAGTGTAGCATAGCATAGTGTTGTGTCATGTTGTGTCCTGTCGTGTCCTGTAGTGTGTGGGCCAGGCTGGGCCTAAGATATGCTGAGAATGAATTCAGGGCCTCACACATGCCAGATCTCCTTGCAACTGCTTTAGCCATTTTCCTTATAGTGCAAACAAATGATGCCAAGTTATTTCACATAAATAGAAGGAACAGAGGGGATAGTACCTGGGATTGAATAATGGGCAGTATAAGTAGGATATTATACTGGATGTAGTGACAGCTGTTTGAGATTCTTTAGAAACTTAAACCACAAGCCATAAACTCTACTATTTACAATTAAAAGAAAAAAAGCATCTGATGAGATCTAGAGGCTCCATTTTAAGGTAATTACTGCAGCATAAATTGATGTTAAAATTATCCTATAGTTGTACAAGTCAATGGATGTTTGGATTATATTCAGGGCTGCTCTGCTTTGGGTAATTTGTAATGAAATTATTGCCTGGCAGTTGCTCTTTCACATGTGGTCTTGCTTATCTTGGAGTAGAGCTGAAAGTCTCCAGGCTCCCAGGCCCTCATGGTATATTCTTTGGGGTTTATCTATTTTTGGGGGGGAACTTTTGGGGCCCTCCCTGGAAGTGGTCAGGGCTTACTCCTGGCTTAGTGCTTAAGGATCACTTCTGGCCAAGCTTGGAATCATATGTGGTGCCAGGTATTGAATCTGGTCAGTTGTGTGCAGGACAAGTACCAATCCCCTATATTCTCTCACTGGCCCCTTTTTGGGCTTTTATTTTAATTTAGTTGAGTATTTATTGGATTATACCTGGTGAAGCTCAGGGTTGACTCCTGGTTCTGCTCTCAGAAATTATTCCTGGGGATGCTGGGGAATTAAATGGGATGCGATGCTGGGAATCAAATACATGTCAAATGTGTGTAAGGCAACTGTCCTACCCACTATACTTTCTCTTCAGACCCTCATTAGGATTTAGATACAACTGGGGGTGATCTTTCAGGCCCCACAGTATCTGTTTCCTATGTAACTATATAGAAGAATTCCTGTGGAATAGCATCTATGCATGTTAGGTGGGTAGAAAGTCTGTAGGGTTTTATTTGATTAATGTGTTCTGGATTTAATGGTGAGTTAGGCCTGCACCTCAATTCAAATTCTCTGCATGTTCATTGGACAGATTATACAGACTGAGATCCTCAGAGCACCGCTAATTTCATTCTGGAAGTTCTTAGCTCTGCTGGGGTTTTCTGGGGTTCCCCAGCATCATGTGTCTTGCATTGGATCAAGAATTAGCAGTGCAGACCTTGATCCTCAGAAGTGTAATGTTCTTTCATCTTCATGATGTATCTATTCACTTATGTATTCTTGGTTTTAGGGCCACACCTGGTGGTGCTCAGGGTTTACTTCTGGCTCTGTGCTTGGTAATCACTCCCATAGTGTTTGGGATAATATAAGGGGTGCTGGGGATCAAACTTAGGCTGACTATGTGTCAAGCAAGTCTCTACCTATTGTACTCTCTCTTTAGCCCCTCATTTCTAAATTTTAAAATATAATCACTTTATATATCTGTTATATATATAAATATATAAATACTTTTCTTTTTTACTTTCTTTTGGGGGGCACACCCAGTGACGCTCAGGGTTTACTCCTGGCTATGCGCTCAGAAATTACTCCTGGCTTGGGGGATCATATGGGGCACCAGGGATCGAACCCAGGTCTGTCCTGGGTCAGCCACGTGCAAGGCAAACGCCTTACCACTGCACTGTCGCTCTGGCCCCTATAAATATATTAAAAAAAAAGTTTTTATCAATCCAGATCAGCACATCAGACTTTTTGAATGGTTAGGCTCTTTAAAGTTGCAATTTCTGGTTGTTGTTTTTTTTTTAATACTTTCTATTACATTATAGTTTGAAACCAGTATGAGTTAGAAAATTCTAGAGGGATTGTTAAACACATTACTAAGCTCCAGCTCCTGATTTCTGAATTAGGAAGACCTGGGTAGGACATGAGAATTGATTTTTCTAGTTATTTTCCCTGTGATACACTGCAGGTGTCTGCACAGCCTTCTAGGACCACTGTGGTACCTTTATTTTTCTCTCCTCCACCACTCATTTTACCTTTTTTGGATTCAACCTTTTAAAAACTTTTCAGAAACTATTTTAGGGGAAATATTCCAGAAGTATAGGAAAGAGGATGCTCTCGTTAATAACTATTTTGTGAAGCTTCAACTGTTCTATTTACCAGCCCTATTTTGTTTGTTTGTTTTGGGGGCTGCACCTGGCTGCTGGCTCTGTGCTTGAGATACATTCCTAGCAGGGATTAGGGGACCATATGGGATGCCTAGGATGGAACTCAGGTTGAGGATCAAACCCTTATTGGCCATGTGCTAGGCAAACTCCCTACCTGCTGTGCTATTACTCCAACCCACCAGCCCTTCTCTTTTCTCTTATTTCCTCCCTCATGTCTTTGCCATTTCCTCTCGTTTCTTCCCCATGCTTTGCCCTTTCTCTTCCTTCTGCATTTCATCTCTTACTTTCCTTTTACCCCCTCAATTCTGGAACATTTAGTAACACATCCTGGATGTTGCAGTTTTTCATAATTTTTTTTCAAATGCATAGAAATTTAAAATAGAGCCATGATGCCATTATTTATCTATTAGATACTATTACAAAAGGAGCTTTCAATTCTAAATATCCAGTTATTAGTCCATATTTTATTTTTCTTGATTTTTACATTTTTACAAAATGTAGATCTCATGGTCGGTTCCCTTATGAATCCATTTTCACTTAGTTATGTGAAAATTTTTAAATACTGTCAAATAAGAACCTTAAGAATAGCTTTATCGGGGCCGGGCGGTGGCGCTGGAGGTAAGGTGCCTGCCTTACCTGCGCTAGCCTAGGAGACGGACCGCGGTTCGATCCCCCGGCGTCCCATATGGTCCCCCAAGCCAGGAGCGACTTCTGAGCGCATAGCCAGGAGTAACCCCTGAGCGTTACCGGGTGTGGCCCAAAAACCAAAAAAAAAAAAAAAAAAGAATAGCTTTATCTCCTCCTTTTTAAGATGCTTTATATATTTTTCTCTCTAGTTATATATTGATGAAAGCTTCAGAGCAGTGTTGTTTTATATGAGTGACGAAAGGTCCCACTTAGACTGGCTTAAGATGTTAATCATTTTTTCTGACACTGATGTGAATTTAGAGGCAATAGCAGGATTGGAGAACCACCTTGAGGTTCTCTACACTGAGGATTAGTGTCGTGTCTGAACCCAGCTTTGTGGAAAGGTCAGAGAGTATTGCAAATTGTCTAGGAAGGAGTCAAAGTGTTCCATCTCTATAGCCAAGGTCAAGACCCACTAGTTATCAGTTTTAGGACTCTCTCATTTTCCCTCAAGTTTCCTTGCTTCCTCTTTTTTTCCCTAGGTTTGAGCTAAAAGGCAGACTTGTCCTGAATGCTTCTCCTTTGGATTACCTGCTCTGTACAGTGCTAGGTCCTTCTGTGCAGTTAGTACATAGTATCATTGGAGTTCACCATGAATACATCTTGAATTCCTGTGCTTAATTTGCTACTGGCCTCTAGAGTCTTGATTTGTTGACTAATAGTGGTTCATTTTCAAGGACCTCTTTTGAGGCTGGAGCGGTGGTGCAAGTGGTAGGGCGTTTGCCTTGCATGTGCGCTTCAAAGCCCCGACTTCCCATATGGTCCCTCAAGCCAGGAGCGATTTCTGAGCGCATAGCCAGGAGTAATCCCTGAGCATCACTGGGTGTGGCCCAAAAAAACAAAACAAAACAAAACAAAAAAAAAGAAAAGAAAAGAAAAAAGAAAGAAAGAAAAATAGAATTAAAAGACTTGTTTCCTGGAAAAGGGATATTCAGGTTCAAATGCTTAATTTGCATGTATTTATTGGGCCCTGAATTCCATCTCAACACTGTTAGTGGCAGGGTTAGGGAAGAATATTTTTTTAAATTTTCTTTTGGAATTTTTTATTTTTTTGGTAGACTTGTCCAGGCTATTTTGTCTTGTCTAGTTTCAAAGTCACATACATTTTTGTAATCTGAAAAAGACAAACTCCATTCCACTAGAAGAATGCTAGGAATTGCAGTAATTAAGCTGTCATGTTTATTTCTGCCTTTCTTGAATACTTTTCTCATAATCCAATAATTTGCTTAAAAATCTTCTTGGTATACCTGGAGGAAATGCTCCTTTATTTGTAAAATTGTCTTTGTTGCATGTCTAGAAACACAGCAAGAATCGCCTTACCCTACTGCCATTGATGCGCGTTTTTCATTTGTCTTTGTCTCACTTTCTTCTTAATTCTTTTATTTCTCTAACTACTGATGATTACTTTTAAAAAGTTGAGATATCATTTATATATACTGTTTTAATTTATTTATATATACTGTTTTAATTTATTTGTTTCAGGTAACAGTGTTGCAGTCTATTTGTATGAGAGAAAACAGAATAAAATTGGTTAGCCATTACCAATTATTTTTTTTGTGGACAGAATTTTTCAGTTCTATTTTAGCAGTGTAATGTTTGCAGTTCTTATCTTTTGTTTGTTTTGGGGCTCCTCCTAACTGTGCTAATGATATAACTGGCTCTGTGCCTAGGGATCTCTCTTGGAGGGCTCAGAGGACTATATGATTCTGGGCATTGAACCTAGGTCAGCTGCATATAAGACAAATACCTTATACACTGTATTATTGCCTTAAACCCTCTATTACTTTTCTTTTCTTTTTTTTTTCTTTTTTTTTTTTTTTTTTTTGGTTTTTGGGTCACACCCGGTGGTGCTCAGGGGTTACTCCTGGCTGTCTGCTCAGAAATAACTCCGGGCAGGCACAGGGGACCATATGGGACACCGGGATTCGAACCAACCACCTTTGGTCCTGGATCGGCTGCTTGCAAGGCAAATGCCGCTGTGCTATCTCTCCGGGCCCTATTATTTTTATTCTTTAATTGAATTAAGATAATTTTGTTTCCATTGTGCTATCTCCAATCTTCCTTTTTAAAAGAAATCGAGAATAATTGTAAACATCTTGCCTTTTTTTCCCTCTTCCCCCTCTCATACATTCTCCATTTACCAACCCTGCCCGTGACACTCCCTTCATGGTCATCATTATCTTCTCTCCAGTACCACAGTAATATCATGAAAATTAGTTCTTTTCCCACATGCTAATGAGGGGCCTCTATTATAAATTAACTGCTAACTAAGCAAGCTGCAGAGACCGCCTACAGCGGACACTCAGGACATTGCATCTACTTAAGACCAACAGATAACACATAAAATACTTTGTTTACCACGCTGAAAAACTCCTTCATTTTAAGCTGGCTAGTTCTTAACATACTTTGAGATGGGCACTCTATAGGATGCTTCATTTTTCTTCATTGGAGAAAATGATGAACAGATATTTGGAAGCTAGGTCAGTTGCTGCTACCTCATTAGCTGGTCTACATTGTGTTCCTTCTCAGTTCCAGAACTTTCCTCCTTCCCATCCATGTTCCCCCAAGGCACCATCCTTTTTGTTTCACTGATACTTGAATATATGTCATTCTTGTTTATCGTGCATTGGACTTGACAATGATACTTGAAAAGGTAAATGGAGGAAAGGGTCTCAAATCAATGGCTTCTTTTGAGCATAGCCTAGAGAGTTTAATGAAGATCATTTTCTTCCTGCTTTCCCCCCTTACTTTATCATAGAATGAGACATTGCAAGCACTTCTTTTAGGCTTCTGATCTCACTGTATAAATTGAGACTCAGTGAGGCTACGTGATATGCTTATAGATGTCTTAACTGTAAATGAAAGAGTTTCAGTCTGAACTCATAATGGGACTGACGTCCAAGACACAAAAACATCTTGATATTCTTCCTTACTCCTATGACATTAATTAAAATAAGTGCCATCAAGTTTAGTGTATATGCTGTCTTAATACTTACTATGTTCTACCTATATTAAATTACAAAAGGGTGTAATTTTCCTTCCAACCTACACATGCAACTTCACAGCAGATGATTTTAACATATAGATACTGTGCCACAGAGTATTTGTTTGTTTGTTTTTAAAATTTTTTTTTGTTTTTGGCCACACCCATTTGATGCTCAGGGGTTACTCCTGGTTAAGAGCTCAGAAATTGCCCCTGGCTTGGGGAGACCATATGGGATGCCTGGGGATAGAACCGCGGTCCTTCCTTGTCTAGCGCTTGCAAGGCAGACACCTTACCTCTAGTGCCACCTCACCGGCTCCTATTTTTTAAAATTTTTGTTTATACCTGGTGATGCTTATGAGTTACTCCTGGTTCTGCATTTAGGAATCACTCCTTGCAGTGCTCCTTGAACCGTATAGGATGCTGGGGATCAAATCCAGGTCTGCCACATGCAAAACAAATGCCCTTATCTAATTTGCTATCTCTCTGTCCCCCTGAGGCTCCTATATTAATATATATTATCTAGTTTTTATAGATGTATATAACTGTATGCATGTATATATTAACTTGGGTTATTTATTTTACATTATTTAATATATTTTATTATATTCATATTTATTATATTTATATGCTTATTCTATTTGATATAATAAAATATGATGATGGTTGCAGTATTGAAATTATATGCAGGATAAATCATTAATAGCTGTAATATAAACCACAGAATCTCTGTTAAAAATTATAATATAGTGGCCAAAGCAATAACACAGTGGGCTGGCTGACCTGGATTCATTCCCTGACTCTCTTGGTCCCCCGAGCCTGCCAGGAGTAATTTCTGAATGCAGAGCTGGTAGTATCCCTGAGTGCCATGGTGTGTCCCAAGCCCCCCAATTATTCTATAGTGGCCAGAGCTATTGCAAAGTGTGTAGGGCCTTTGCCTTGCAGGCTGCCAACCTGGGTTCAATTCCTGACATGATTCCCTGAGCCTGCCTGGAGTAATTTCTAGTGCAGAGCAGGAGTAAGTAATCCCTGAGCACCATTGGTTGTGGTCCAAACCCCATACATTCATGATGTCATATATGTTATATTATTAATATATTAGACATACTATGTCTGTTGGAGCTGGAGCAGTGGCATGGAGTGGTAAGGCATCTGCCTTGCCTGTGCTAGCCTAGGATGGACTAGTTCAGTCCCCTGGCATCCCATATGGTCCCCTAAGCCAGGAGCAATTTCTGAGCGCATAGCCAGAAATAACCCATGAGTGTCACTGGGTGTGGCCCCCCCAAGCCCTCCCGAATATCATACTATCTATAAAGCATGATTTGACAATTCTGAGTAAATTACACTTAATAAACTATATGTGTCTAGTGCAAACATAATTTTGCATTTCTGGAAACTCAAATTTTTACTTAGATTCAGTATCACTTGATTGCAGTGGTCTGGAGCCAAATTCATCAGTATGTCTAAGGTATACCTACACTTATTTCTTTTAACTATGGCAGCTCAAAAGTAGAGGTTGGGTATTTCTTTCACTGCCTTTTCTCCAGAGCTTGGGACAGCATCTGGCTCACGTGGATACTCGATAAATATTCAGTAGCTTTATAGATAGCATATAGTTATGAGCTTCTATACCAGAAATCATCTAGTAAATAGGCATATAAATTTAAGCAGGACTTTATATTGTACCTGCTCCTACGGGATTTGCCTGGGAAGCAAAATAAGGGCAGGATACATGATAGCAGAGCAATATGTAAAAAAACAAACAAACTAATTTTGAATCAAATACCTTTGTGTTTGGGTTTTTTTTTTGGGGGGTGGGAAGCCACACCCAGTGATGCTCAGGGGTTACTCCTGGCTCTGCACTCAGGAATTGCTCCTGGCAAACTCGGGTTGGTCACATTCAAGGCAAGTACCCTACCCACTGTGTATCTCTGTATCCTAAACACTTTTTTTGTTTTTCTTTTTTTTGGGGGGGCGTCATACCCGGTAACACTCAGTGGTTATTCCTGGCTATGCACTCAGAAATAGCTCCTGGCTTGGGAGACTATATGGGATGCCAGGGATCGAACTGCAATCTGTCCTAGGTTAGCACTGGTAAGGTACCCTCCGGCCCAACAATTTAAAAAAAAAAAAGAGATAGGATTAGAACAAGTTACCCTTTTTCTATTTTCTTTATATTTTTAGCCTTAGGGGTTACATCTGGATTTGCATTCAGGAATCACTCCTAATGGTGTTTGGCAGACACTATGGGATGTCGAAGATTGAAGTGTTATTGGCCTTGTGCAAAGCAAGTGCCCTACCTGCTGTACTATTGCTCTGATTTATTTTGCTTTAAATTGAGGAACTGTTGGCTAACACATCTTCGTGTGTTTTAGTGTTATAATTTCACAAATGTATGTTATACAGGAGTTAAAAATTAGGCAGTTTCCACCTTCAACAGGAGAAGGGGTGGTGATGATTGAAAACACAAGATGAGGGTTGGAGCTGGGAAAGAAAAACAGAATGTTTCCCCATAGCATAAGTCTTAAGGACTAACTGCAGGCTATCTGCCCATATAATACATAAGTCATAAGGACTGACCATCAACTGATCTTCAAGGACACGTCATCATATACCTTTTCTCCAGCCTATACTCTTTTCAACCAGTTGTAAGCTATAGAGTTCTGTTGCTATAGAATTCTGCTGGCTGGCATGACTCTGGCAGCCTCTGTAGAGACTGTCAGACCTTGCCCAGGAGCTCACCCCAATAAATATCCCAGTTGTTCAAATATTCCTCTGCTTCTTCTGTTCCCCCACCTTTCATTATACAGATCAGGCCAAAGAGCCAAGATTCCTCCAGTCAACCACAGTTGAATGGGTGCTCTCTGTTGGTATACCTATCTGAGATCCTGGATTTAGGTGTAGATACCTAAGACCCACCCATTTCTGGGAGGGGTCTTGGGAACCAGATATTAGGTGTAACCTTACCTGCAAAACCCCGCCCATTCCTGGGAGGGGTCTTGGAATAGGTAGATAAACCCTGAAGCCAGGGAATTAAGGCTCTCTGCCCTGCTGCGCTCTCGGGCTTTAGGTGCTCTACCTCTTTTGGTCTTGAACCAGGATGGAGGCCAAAGGGAAGATGGCTGAAAGGGTTAAGACGCAGGGCTAGCGAAGTATGGCTGTGCTTGAAAGGTTATGAGATAGGCCACACACATGTGGTGAATAGGGCATGAATAAAGTTAATGGTTCCTGATGCCTGCCTGTGAGTGAGTCTTGATTACGCCAATCACCTGGGCCTGGGACCCGCTGGCTGGATGGGGTTGCGGAGCCACGTGGCCAGGGCCTAAGAACAAAGGCCTCCATCCTTCACCATCCATCGCCATCCAGATCAATCGTTAATTATTTAATTCAACACTCTCCACCTTTCTTCCCACTCTGTACTCCTCCCCGCTTAGGCATCCTCAATTCTGCACTCAGAGGCAAAGGCTTTGTTTTGTTTGGTTTGTGTGTTCTCTGCTTTTCATAGGTGAGTGAGATCATACATGTTTGTCTTTCTCCTTGAATTAATTTGACTGAGTATGTCCTCCTCAGGTTCCATCTATGATATCTCCAAAGGCAGTATTTCACCTTGCAATTGAGCTGTATTCCGTTGTTTATATATACCACATCTTTACCCACTTTTCTATGGTTGGCCACTTCACTTGTTCTGAAGCCTTGCAAAGAGCCCTTCAATAGACAGTTTTTTGATTTGCTGTTTTAATGTTCTTTGGATAAAAACTTAGGAGTCGGATGTTTAGAGTATATAATAGTTCTTTTTATGTGTTTAAACCACACTCAGGAGTGCTCAGTGGTTACTCTTTGTATATTCAGGGAATCATATGGGATTCCAGGGGATTTAACCCAGGTCGGCTACATGCAAGGCAAACCATCTCCACATTGTACTCTCTCTTCAGCATCAGTTAACTTTATTTTGAGAGAATGTCTGCACTATTTTCCATTGAAGTGGCATTAATTTACATTCTTACCAATGGGACAGAGAAAAAACAATAGAGCCTAATAAGGATTCTTTTCTCTTATACCCTCATTAGCATTCGTTGATTTGGTTCTTTAGATCTAGGGCACTCTCATAGGTGTGAGTTGGCATATATGTCACCTAGTACTTTTGGTTTATATTCCCTTGATTTAAGTCATAGTGAGCAGGTTTTTATATGTACAGTATGACTATGTCTGTTTTCTGTGAAGTGTTAGTTCAACTCTACTTGCCATTTTTTTATTTTTTTGTGGTGGATGTTGTGAGTTCTTCTAGCTCTTGCCATTAGCTCTTTGTCAGTTATGTGTTATGCAAATGTTTTCTCCCATTTAGTAGGATACCTGTTTGGTATGGTTTCTTGTAGAATGTAAAAGTATTTGAGCTTGAGGGAATCCCCTTTGTTTTGTTTTGCTTTTGTTCCCTTTGCTGTTGTATTGAAAAGCATCAAGGACACTCCTGTCATAGTGTGCTCTGCTTATGTTTTCTTCAATGCATTTTATGATTTTACATGCATCTACCCTCCACATTTTTATTTGGTAGTGGATTAATTTTTGTGCGTGGAATGTGAGCAGATTCAGAGTCAACTTTTTTTTTCTTAGATTAAATAGGGGTTTGGATAGAGGTGAAACAGTTTTGCTGTGTGCCTCAATCCTACTTACATATGAACACAGACATGGAAATTGTCCTACCACTTTTTCACAAAAACTTTATTTTAGCCTTTGCATTTAGACTTATAATTATTGAAATTACTATTACATTCAATTTATTTTATTTAATTTATTTTTGTTACAGGAGAACCATCTGGGGCTATTTCTGGCTTTGTCCTCAGTGACCCTTGGTGGTACTTAGGGGACCATCATGGTACTGGAATTTGAATCAGGGTTGGCTTCATGCAAGGCAAATGCCTCCCCTCCTGTATTCTCTCTAGCTCCTCTATTTGAGATTTAAAGACATTATTTACTTCTGGATATCATTTTATCCAGCATCATTCAATGATAAAAATATTGTTGCTGGTGGGAGATGTTGTATTTACTGAAGAGTAGTAATCTCTGAAGTGATGAGAAGTGAAACCACAGTCGCAGGGGTCTCAAACTCAATTTACCTGGGGGCTGCAGGAGGCAAAGTCGGGGTGATCCTTGAGTGCAAAGTCAGTAGTAAGCCTTGAACATTGGGGTGTGTGACCCAAACAACTAAACAAAACAAAACAAAAAAGGATTCCTCTAGGGCAGGGCCACAAAATGTTGTACGAAGGGCTGTTTGCGGCCCTCAGTCCGTGAGTTTGAGAGAGGTGTTTAATTACTTCCATCATGCTGAGAAGTGCCCAGGAAATCCATGACCAATGAGAGTCTGCTCTGGGCCCTTTCTCTGAGGCCTCATGTCTCACCAACCACATCAAGTGGTACTTGGGTCTATGCTGTGAATGATCACTGCCATTTGGTTTTTTGGGGGAGCCCTGGACTTATGCTAGAGTGAGGAATTGCTCTTTGCAGGAAAGGAAAACCAGTCCTAAATTTTACCCAGGCTTTTCAGGTGCTTTGCCTTTTCCTCACAGAAAAGAATGTCAGGAGGAGATAAATAGTGAAGTAAAACGAGTTTATTCAGGAAATAAGAGATGCTCAAGAGAGAACATAGGTGTCTCCAAACTGAAAAAGTGCCCAAATCCAAAGCAGGAATGTGTAGACTGTGCCCTAGAGAGAGAAAGTGCACACCTTAGGGTGATGATAGAGCCATATTCTGTTTCTCTGCTACCTTTACAAGTTGTGCCAAACTACTCCTCGACTTGGTGCAGTGTAAGGAGGTGTGTGTGTGTGTGTGTGTGTGTGTGTGTGTGTGTGTGTGTGATTAGTGGGGTGAGGAGAGAGAGAGGAGAGAGGAAAGAGAGAGAGGAGAGAGAAAGATATTGATTCATACCAAACTTTAGGAATGTATGGTGAGTGTGGACTGGTTTTCGCATTCTGTCAATCTGTATTCCCACCTGCAAAAGTCTTTAGGCCAGAGACATGCTGCAAAGGTTGAGATTTTGCCTAGCACATGACTGACCCTGGTTTGGATCCCACTGCATCTCATTTGGTTCCCCAAATACCAGGAGTGATCCCTGCGTACAGAGCCAGAAGTAAGCCCTGAGCATGGTTGGCTATGGCCCCCCCAAATCAAGCAAGCAGAAATAAAAAAAAAATAAACCTTTATTTTTTTTGCTTATAACTGTAGGGGCTCAGTTTTACTCCTGACAGTGCTGGAAGATCATATACTATTCTGGGGATCAAACCCAATTGAACTGAATGCAAGATGAACACCTAATCTACGCTGCTGTCTCTAGCCCAAATACTGAAGTGTTAAACACTCTTTTATTACCTCTAGAGTCTGACACCCTCAAGGCAAAGCATATTATGGGATTAAAATGGTTATAAAGGAGGGGAAAGCAAAATGAATCATAAAATAATGAGAAGAATGAACATTTTCTGAATGCTTGCTATATGCCAGGCACACTTTTAGGAGTCTTCATATTTACAAGTATCACTTACTGTTCACGTTTGAAAGATAGATAGACTTGGTTCTTGCTTTACAAACTGAGGAAGGTCCTTGAGGCTGAGTGGTTATTCCAGCTGCTCTCAGGGTTTAAAGACTGCACCACTGGATTTGAAGCATTTCCTTCTCTCTGTGGATCCCAGTCTGGGAGCTGAGAGTGTCTCAAGTTTTTACTTGTAAGTGAACTCCGAATGGGTGGATTCACCTTGGTGCAAATCCTCTTCAGGTCTAATGATTCTGTGTCCTGGAAAGAATGAGTTTTGGGTACAGAACAGGGTGGAGAAGGTCAGCATTGATGATCAAAAGATGTTTTGGAAATGGCCTGGGAGTTGATGGGCTGGGCTGGGGGCTTAAGACATTAATACTTTTTGATAGTAAGAAGAGTCACTGCTCTTCCCTCTGGAATACGTCTGTTATTTCTTCTTTTTTTATTTTTTAAAATTTTATTTATTTATTTATTTATTTTGGGTTTTCTGGAGTCATACCCAGCAGTGCTCAATTTTACTCCCAGCTAGCTTTCAGAAATCACTCCTGGCAGGCATGGGGGACCACATGGGATGTCGGGATTCAAACCACCATCCATTCTGAATCAGTTGCTTGCAATGCCCTATCGCTGTGCTATCTCTCCGGCCCCTCTATTATTTCTTCTGCCATAGATCTTATAAATATTACTCCCTACCTTCAGTTTCCCCTAACTTCTCAGGCTGTCTTTTTCGCCTGACCTGCTATAGTCTGGCTTGGAGCATGTAAGTCAGGACCAACAGGAGTCTTTGACTTGTCACACTGGCATGGCCTGAGAAATGCAAGATCTTTAGCTATAAACCGAGCTAATCCAAAGAATCCAGTAAATGAAAGAAATAAAACAAATGGGACCAAAGGGAGTCTCTTCAGACTACTGATTTTATGGCCCTAGATCTTAAAGTATGCACAGAGCTAGAAGGAAAGAGTGTTGTTCCTTCAGGCTGGGGACCACCATGCTGTACCCGAGCAATGCATGTGATCTGGCAGCTCACAGAGCTGAGCCTCCATGGAATTTGACATGTAAGTGGATCCTAATGAGACTGCCTGAAGGTCTTTCTTAGGAATACTGCTGAGCTAAGAGATCTGCAGGAAGGAAGCAGTGTTTGTTTAGACACACTGGGATTTGTCCAGAGTTGGAATCCGTCCATTCCCAGCTGACGTCATGTCGTTTTTGAGCCCTTGCACCACACACACACCACATGCCTCAGTTTATCATACCACATGTCTGTATTTTTGCCCGTGATTTTAGACTGGAGCCAAATTTTGGTGACTCCTTAGGATGTTTTGATGCTTTCAGTTTACTTGTCCATCCCTGTTGGTTTCAGAGTTTGTCTTTTCTCTCCCACGCCCCACCAGCTCGGGGATGTCATGGTGGACATCGCTAGTAACATCATGTTGGCCGATGAGCGCGTCCTGTGGCTGGCACAGAGGGAAGCCAGAGCCTGCAGTCGGATTGTTCAGTGTCTCCAGCGTATTGCCACCTACCGGCTGGCCAATGGGGCACATGTGTACTCCACGGTAAGTTTGCCAGGATCCTGGGGAAAGGAATTCATTGAGTGTACGCTAATGGGAGAAGGAGTGAATAAGGGGGAGGGACAGAGGGAAGGAGGGAGGGAGGAGAGAGGGAGAAAATTTTTCCCATGAGGTCTTGCAGATCATTTTCATGGTGCTACAGGGCCCAACTTGTACATACTCTAAAGGCTAATTCTGTTCTTAAAGAGCTCCAGTTTCTGGGTAATTAGAGAATATACTTTGTTTTCATTGGGTGGTTTGTATGGCCAGGGCCTCAAATGGAGGGATGCTTTGAGACCCATGTGGTGCTAGGGATCTAACAGTGATCAACTCCTTATTTAACACATGTTCCTTGACCCCTTTGCTGTCTTTCCAGCCTGCTGAGTCCTTGTTTTTGTTGGTTTATTTGGTTGGTTTTGGGGTCACACCTGCAACACCTCAGCAACTATTATCTGCACATTTTTGGAGAATTCCAGCAGTACTCAAGGCAGGGGCAGAATTCAGACCTGTGACTCCCATTTGCAAGGCATTTCCTCCAATATTTGGAACTGTTACCCTGTTCCATTCTCAACCTCTGTTTTGGTGCTAGGAATTGAGTCCAGGACGTACTGCCTACTAAATGTATGCTCTACCAGAGAGTCTTTATTTCTAGCTTTGGAAATGACTTTTTTTTTTCAATCTGTAATTTGAATAATGATGATAATCATAGAATCATCTGAAACTACAGCAGAATAACATTGTAGGACTGTTTTCTCTAATGCCACCATAGCCTGCCTTTTCTGGATCCTGAAGCTGATTTGAGAATCTGATGATTTGCTCAGGTTCCCTTTTCAAGAACTGTACTCTGTATTATTATTATTATTATAATTTTTTTTCTTGGGTGGCTGGTGCTCAAGGTTAACTCTTGGCAGGGCTCAGGGAACCTTACGTGTTGGTGCCAGGGGTTGAACCCAGGTCAGTTGTGTGTAAGGTAGGGATCTTATTCTCAGTGCTCTCTCTCCAGCCCCTTCTCTTGACATTGTCAATGAGTCTTTTTGTTTTGTTTTGTTTTGTTTTTTTCAACTGGGACACAACTGGCTGTGCTCAGGAGTTACTCCTGGCTTTGCACTCAGAAATTGCCTCTGGCAGGCTTGGGGGACCATACAGGATGCTGGAAATCGAACCAGAGTCCTTCCAGGGTTGGCCACCTGCAAGGCAAACACCTTACTGCTGTGCTAGCACTCTGACTCTGTCAATGAATCTTAATCTTGGACTAGAGTGTTTTTATATTTGATGATCATGAAGTTGAGTAGTAATAAATTCTATTTATACTTAAATCAAGCGAATTTCATGCCATTTCCTGTTATTTCTAGTTCTAAAAATGTATTCAGTGTAAGAAATAAGTCCTAGAGCAATTATATTTTGATTTGGTCCATGATTTTTATTTCTTGATTATTTTAATGGGTTCATAAAATATTTGATTTTCCTTCCTATGATTTTATACTATTTAGGATTATTAGTTTTTCTACTGTTAGATCCTTTTTATGATGGTACTTTTTTTTTTTTAATTCTGCCTTTTTTTGCTCAATTAGGTTTAGGATTATTTTCTAGAATTTCAAAACAGAGGTCTAGTCTGGCTGAGATTTAATTGCAGAACTCAGGGAAGTTTTGCTCTCAGAATCAACTTCTTGGCATCGCTTGGTTCTTCCTTAGCTCTCCCCCGGCATGGAAGGCTATTGTAAAGTCCTTGCATGCTTCAGTCTGTCTTGCTACTCAGTTGAAAGAATGTTTTCCTCTCAGCCTTAATGCTGTTGCTGAGAATTAAGAAGATATAGGCCATCTTGGGCATTGCACATCATTTGTGAAATAGTTTCCAAGAAATTCTGTGTCTACTTCTGATCATCAGCTATTAAGGGAAGCATCTCTTTTTTTACTCGGGGCTCACATGTTTGAGGAAAGGTTAATTCTTTGGAAACTCAGGTTCTCACTGGTTTGCCATGATTACGTGTATCTTGGAATAATACAAAATTGAAATTTAAAAATCTGTATTTTTGCTTACAAATACAATTGGATTTTGTCAGCTGTTTTGCTATGTGTCATGTGTGCCAAGAACTTATGCAAAGATGCCTTAGACTTGAAAACTTGGGGCTCTACCAACTTTTTTATTATTTTGTTTTGGGGCCACACCTAGTAGTGTTCAAGGCTTACTTCTGACTCTGCCCTGAAGAATTACTCCTGGTAGTTCTCGGGGGATCATGTGGGATGCCTGGAATCGAACCTAGATCAATTGTTCAAGGCAACACCCTACCCACTCACTATACTATTGCTCTGGCACCTCCACCAATTATTTTACAGATGCTACCAGGCAAATTCTACCTTATTCATATATGAAAATAATATTTCTAATCAATTTAATATTCCTTTATTCTTTAAGACCCATGAGAAGATGACTTTGTCCATAGATAGTGCTTAGGAAGTGACTTATCTATATGGTAGACATTATTCTTCTTGTAAGACAGGAAGAAGGAAGCCTGAAATTGCCATTAGTCCTGTATCTTCTAACCTCTGAGCCTTGAGCTCATTCTCACTCTTAAATTTCTTAGTACCGTTTAGGCAGGTACCATCTATGACTGAATTGATTCACTTATAAAATTCATTTACTGAACAAAGAAAAGGCAAAACAAAATTAATCTCAGGGGGCCAGAGTGATAGCATAGCAGCAGGGTGTTTGTCTTGCACACTGCCAACCTGGGACAGACCCGAGTTTGATCCCCAACATCCCTTATGGGCCCCCCCCCAACTTTCCAGGAGTAATTTCTGAGCTCAGAGCAAGGGGTAACTCCTGAGCACCCTGCCGAGTGTGGCCCCAAAACACAAACAAAAATAAAATATAATAAAATAAAATTCATTCACTGGGCCAAAGAGATAGCTCCAAGGGTGAGCCTGCAGGAGGTGGTTCAATCTAACCTGGGAGCTCAAAGCAAACCACCCTGACCAACAGCCACTAATAAATAGTTCTTGAAGAACACGGGATAGTCCAAAACAAGCAAAACAAAGCGAGTCTGTTTCTTCAGTATTTGAACCAGCACTTCCCTTTCCTGTCAGGAGGAGTAATCAGCTTTGCAGTGAGTCTATGACGTTTTTTTATGAGAGAAACTTAATGCACAAAGTTAACTTTGTCTTCCTATAAAAGGAGAGAAGTGCCCAAGGCATAAGGTATTGATCAAACAACTGCTAAGTCATCTTCACAAGTTGTGTTCTCCTTCCTGGCAACTCTAAAGGGGAGCAGGGGACCGCATATTTCTCTAGCTCATTTTTGTTTTTGTTTTGTTTTTGTTTTTGGGCCATATTCGGTGATGCTCAGGGATTACTTCTGGCTATGCACTCAGAAATTGCTCCTGGCTTGGGGGAACATATAGGACGCCAGGGAATTGAACCACGATCCATCTTAGATTAGCATGTGCAAGGCAAGCACCCTACCGCTTGTGCCACCATTCTGGTCTTTCTTTCTTTCTTTCTTTCTTTCTTTCTTTCTTTCTTTCTTTCTTTCTTTCTTTCTTTCTTTCTTTCTTTCTTTCTTTCTTTCTTTCTTTCGTTCTTTCTTTCTTCTTCCTTCCTTCCTTCTTCCTTCCTTCCTTCCTTCCTTCCTTCCTTCCTTCCTTCTTCCTTCCTTCCTTCCTTCCTTCCTTCCTTCCTTCCTTCCTTCCCTTCCTTCCTTCCTTCCTCCTTCCTTCCTTCCCCTCCCCTCCCTCCCTCCCTCCCTCCCTCCCTCCCTCCCTCCCTCCCTCCCTCCCCCTCCCTCCCTCCCTCCCTCCCTCCTTCTTTCCTGTAATGTATCTTCGCTGTTAAATCCTTTGTTGGGTATTTGTGCATCCAAGAACAGTCCCCAGAATGAGAAATTACTTTCCATCCCCATGTCCCCTTTCGGGGGGAGACCTTGGTAATATTTATCCGCAGCAAATAATAATCCACACAGACAAGAAGGATAGGATTGGGCAAAGAGAGCGAGAGAATCCTTCTGCAGCAGTTTTCCGCAAAAGGCCCCCTCTCCCCTCTCCCTCTTCATCAAGCTATTTATTGCGAACTCAACAGGCGCCCCACCTGGAAGGGGCTAGGTGGGGCAATAGTCACAGAACAATCCTAAGGAAATACTTTTATATATAACAATTCCAAGAATAATATTATGGAAACTTTTTCATATACTACACTTCCTTCCTTCCTTCCTTCGTTTCTGGACCACACCGGGTGATGCTCAGGGGTTACTCCTGGCTATGCACTCAGAATATCACTCCTGGCTTCGGGGACCATATAAGACTCCAGGGGATCAAACCACGGCTTGTCCTAGATTAGCGCATGCAAGGCAAACACCCTACCATTTGTGCCACTGCTCCGGCCCTTGTTTTTTGTTTTTTTTTTCTTTCTTTTTTTGGTTTATGGGTCACACCCAGCAGCGCTCAGGGGTTACTCTTGGCTCTATGCTCAGAAATCGCTCCTGGCAGGCTCATTCGGGGGACCATATGGGGTGCCGGGATCGAACCACTGTCCTTCAGCATGCAAGGCAAACGCCTTACCTCCATGCTATCTCTCCGGCCCCTGGTTTTCTTTTTTTAAAGGACATTGTCCACTTCTACTTTCAGCTTGAAGTTTCTAGCCAAGTTTTTTTCAAATCAATTAGAATTGTAATTAGAGTCAGAGCCTCCTGACTTCTTTTCCACCTGATAGTTCTTCCTATTTCAAAACCTCCTTTTGTTTCTCCATCCTCTTACTCTTTTATTTTGTTCATTCCACCATGTCTTTGTTCAGCACAAACCTTTGCCTTTGCAAGCAAGAGGTCCTGGCTAGAATCCTGCACCTCATCTCACTCCCCTTGCCCAGCACTGCCTGGAGTGACTCCTGATGACCACAGAGCCAGTTGTAAGCTTAGGACACAGCCTGGGTCCTGCACCCCACAAGCCGCCCATACCAAACAAATAAAAATCCTTGTCCTTGGGTAGAAAGTGTTTTCTCAGAACTTAATATTTCTGGATCTGAAAAGTGCTTTGCAAATGCTTCATGTTCCATATTGTGACTTTCATCACTCCTGTTTGGTTGACTTTTGAAGTATTCACCCAATATTGCTCTGGAAGCTTATGTCATCAAGGCTGCTGGCTTCACGGGGATGACATGCACCGTGTTCCAGAAAGTGGCCACCTCGGACCGCTCTGGACTCTCTGACTATGGAAGACGTGACCCGGAGGGAACCCTGGACAAGCAGCTGAGCTTTAAATGCAATGTGTCCAACACGTTTTCAAGTCTGGCCCTAAAGGTACGTGTCAGACCATTGTCTCTTAGGAACCTTCTGAGTATTCGAAGATTTTTTTTTTTTAGATAATTTTTATTGTGACTAATGTGAATTACAAATCTTTCACAATAATATTTAAGGTACATTGTGACATTGAATCAGTGTTGTCCTCCCTCCAACCCTATTCCCAGGATCCCCCTCTTTTGCCCCCCCCCCCCCAGATTGCTAGTATAACTGGTCCCCTCTGTATATAGCTTGTTGAAGATTGGGTATTGATGCTGTTGTCGCTGGCTTTGGGTTTGGCATTTAAGACCTTTTTTTTTTTTTTTTTTAATTTCTACTCAATGTTCATACAAATGTTTGATTCTGGTACCATCCATTTTCTTCGCCCTCAATTTATGAGGCAGAACAAGATGATTCAAATTACATGGTTCTGTTTGAAAAAAAAAAGAAAAGAACAAAATGAAAAAGAAAAAACTAAAAACAAAACAAACAAAAACTGTGTTGCAAGTTACTGCAGAGCAGAGTGGTTCTGTTTTTGCTGTAGTTGAAAAGAAATTTCAACCCTGGAAGGGCTCTGGAATGACTTTTACAGGCCCAAGGCTGTTGAATCATTTGCTCTGCTCAACAGAGTAAACATTACGTAGTGCTCTAAGAATGATTAGATGGATATTGCATGTTCAAACAGCATCAGTAGCCTTCAGCTTTATTGTCCTCTTGATTTCTGAGGTTCCAGATACTTGTACCCCAAGTGGACCCATTAACAAAGTCGAGATTTCAGATAAGAGAACTTTGGGTCAGGCAAGATCTATCACAGCGTTTGGCCAAGAAATGCAGAAATGTGAATGATTCTGTCTTTCGAAAAGGTGTATTTGGTTATCATAGGCAAAATAAAAAGTCTGGTTTTTTTTTTTGACTTTAGGAAGAAGGGTGATTTCAGATGTGGGCAGGGGGCATTCCTGGTGCTACTAGCCAGGTTGGCTGGCAAATCCATGTCAGGTCAAGGCTGTGGTACTTGCTCAGGCCCAGCCATTCCAGGGCCAGCCATGGCCAATCCAGTCCTGCCCTAGGGCCCCTGGAGCAGTAAAGACAATGCTTGGAATTTGATACTAAAGAGATCTTTATTTTATTTCTGGAATAAGGAGATGCTGATGGGTTGGTGAGTTGAATTTGATGAAGCGCCTTAGGGTTCCGTGCACAGGAATGTGATCTCTCTACCTAGACATCAGGTTCATGCTCAGCCAGGTTCATTCTCAGCTGCCCCACTAAAAGCATGCAACCTAAGAGGTGCATCTTTACCCAAGTGTCAGTTTCTTTCTGCTTCCTGAGTATCAGGACATGGGACTGAACTCAAAATTTCTTGAGAATTAAATAAGGCAAATCAGTATTCATATCTGTTTCTCTACAGCAAGCAGCTGATAGATGTTAGTTATTCATGTTTAGTCTTATTATCTGTTCCTTGTTAAACGATGAATATTTTAATGTAGAGATTATGATTATTTCATGGTGAATGTTTGGACTCTGTAGTGTCAGGCCAGAATAGGGACATATTCAGTAAGTGTTTATTCAGTACACATTGTGTGCCAAGATTAATGTATGATGAAACTTAGTTACAAAATGATTTCTAGTGGCCGGGCGGTGGTGCTAGAGGTAAGGTGCCTGCCTTGCCTGCGCTAGCCTTGGACGGACCGCGGTTCGATCCCCCAGCGTCCCATATGGGTCCCCCAAGCCAGGAGGGACTTCTGAGCGCATAGCCAGGAGTAACCCCTGAGCGTCACCGGGTGTGGCCCAAAAAACAAAAAAACAAAAACAAAAACAAAAACAAAATGATTTCTACAGGTAAATATGAACCTCCATGTTATTCTTTAGCAGTTTAATAATCAAACGATGGTATGAACTGAATGAACTGATTAGCTGGGTAAGGAAGGCCTGGCGAGTATCGTAGCATCTGCCTGTTTAAAATGGAGGAGTCAAGAAAATATAGAGGAGTCAGCTCTTGGGAATACCTTGACTCATTCTACTTTTTGTGTTAGAAATCTATGGGTATAAGCAAAATGAGGACATTAGGGCATTTTAATCATTTAAATTACAGAGTGTTTCACATCTAACTTGCTATAGGAAGGATACGAAAACCTAGAGGACGTTTTTGAGTTAAGAACCTTGGGGCTTCTTAGTTTAATGTCATTGTAAATTAGGGAAATACACAAATTTAAATACACACATAAAATAACAGATTTGGCTCCTAAAAATAATCCAAGACCTTTGATCCTGATCACTTCATGTATGGTCCTAATGGATCCACTTTGAGCATGAATGTCGATCCTAAAACATCAGTGTAGAGTTAGCTGAGTAAGGGTCTGTGGAGATTATGGTCTATTAGTACTTGAAGGTATTTCCTCATTCCTCAGCCTCCTGCCTACTCCTTGCTACATGGCTGCAATAATAATTAGAATACCACCCACAGCTCAATAGCTGGTTGTGGTTTCCTGAGCGCAATCCCTTTGATTCTCTGTGACATTTGCTAGAAAGATGCCAGGTAAGACTCAATGTCAGCGGAATGGCAAGGTTCCTCAGCTGTTGAGTGCTAAGCTGGGCATCATTCTAGAGCCCACATTCCTTTCCCATGCTTGTTGAGATTTTTAGTCATAACATCCTAGCAAACAAAACTACTCATAGCTTTCACAGTAAGCTTTGAGAGAGATTCTTTGAATGTATTGACCACAATGTATGGGTTAAAATCCATTTCCTTTGCTCTCATCCTTGTACTTTCAAATCAAATATAGATTTAAATGAAATGATCATTTTTATGGTTTTTGCTTAAGGCCAAGGGGCAGAAAACATATAATCATAATAAATGTAACATTCAGTATGTATTCTTGAGTGATTTATTTTAAATTTAATCACCATGAAATACAGAGCAAAATAAGTTATTGATGGTTCCATTTTAATCATACCATTTTCCAGTACTCATCCCTCACTAGTGTTTACATCCTAGCTTCCTCCTGGGGTGATTTTTTTTTATTCTTTTTACAACTTTTCCACAATAAATGATTAACATTTTTCTTAAATGGAATATACAGGGATTGCTTTTTAAGTACAAAGATGTAAGCATGATTGACATTGCTGAAGATTGCTTTGCAACACCCCTGGGCCACTCTATACCAGGGAACCTATAATTATTATTTAGTAATATTCTTGGATGTTACAGGGTATTTTAGAAGTTGTTAATATAGAATAGCCTTGAATTTAACAGCTTGCATCTCTCAATGGTCTATCCATAGGTCAAGTTCTTAAATGTGTTGTTGGTAACTTTTATAGACTTCTTCACAAGAAGATCTTTTTTTTTTTTTTGCCTACTAGAAATGATAAATGTCACTTTCTTATCTTCTTGAAAATGCTAGACTAGGTGTGACATCTTTATAAATCAATTTGATATATTGTAAGTAATGCTTATCAGGAAGCTTAGCTTTGTTTTCATGTTGATTTTATGTTCAACGGAGAATTATTTTATGAGTTTTATAGGGCTTCTATTTAGATATTCATTATGTAACAGTTAATGTTGATAGATTGCATGCTGAAGAGAAATTCATATGCTTCAAAGAAACTTCATGAGGAAGTTTATAGCAAATTTTATTTTCTCATCACATATTTTGTTTTGTTGATACATATTTTTCTGTCTGTTTTCTTCCTTTTTGAGGGTGGTGGTGCTCAGGGTTAACTCCTCCTGACTGTTCAACAGGGTTCACTTGTTCATAGGGTTGGTGGAAGCCATTGGTCATGATGGGGACTGAACTGGGCTAGATTGCCTTGTACAAGGCAAGTGCCTTAAAACTTATACTAGATCTTTGGTCCCTTTTCTTTTATTACCTATTTTCTCTTCTCATTTGTTTCTTCTTCCCCTCTTCTCCTCTTCCCTCCCCTTTCCCTTCCTTCTTATCCCCTTTTCTTTCTTTGTGTGTCAGTACATGTGTGTTTGGTTTGGGGGCCACACTTGGTCGTTCTCAGAGGCTACTCTCAGCTCCATGTTGTGGAGGATTGGTCACTCATATGGAGAGAGACTTACTTGGCTTTCTGCATGCCAAGCATGTGCTCAGTCAACTGAGCCATCTCTCTGGCTAATCCTTGGATAATGTGTTTCTATGGACTTTTCTTTCTAACCAAACAGTAATATGCAAACTGTCAACATACAGACCTCCAGAGTACTTTTATTCAATGGATACTTTTATTCAACTCTCATTCAGCATATCTACAATGTGCTCATAGAAGTCAAAACTGAGTTCTAAAGTTAACTCTTCATTTGAATGAAGTTCTTTTTTAAAGTTTCAACATGCCACCCAGATTTTTTCATTAGTTTTCTCGACAATGGGCTATTTTTCTCAAATACAAGTGTCTGAAACTATTATTAACCTTGGGGTCATGCAAAGAAAATGAGCTTATTTGTGCTTAAAGATATTTTCCTAATCTGGTTAGATCAGTAGATGGTAGGTTTCTCTGTGATAGCGCAGGTGTCAGTTATGATAGAATTGTGCAAAATGTTGCCTCAAAAGAAAAGAGGGAGCAGCTGTGGAGACACAATTATGTGCCCCTAAAGCCTTATTTCAAATACTTTGTAAAATCTTCCTCCTGTCTGTCAGCCACCCTTATTCTGGTCCCTCCTTTTACATCACCAACAGACTTATTTTTCAAAAAATCCAATCAAGCCAGCTCACAAGATTTCCAGACAAGAAGACTGACAGAATATTTTAGCTGGGGTTTCTGGAATGTTCTATGAGCAATGGTCATAAATGGTAGAGGTTCTTAAAAAATCGTTAATCTCGCTTCCCTAAATTGCTGGTTGTGGTATAGGGAGAGTAATAAAATGAATCTGGGATGCATATAGTAGTCAAAATTACATAGTATGTTTTAAGATGGGGAGGAGCAGTATTCACTCAACATTGGCCAACCCATGTGTTATTTAAGCTGAGATAATAGGATTGGATAGTTGTGTTTGTGAAGAGGAATTCTGTTGGCAGCATTGCCAGTGGAGAGAAAGGGATGAGCGATAGCAGGGAAATAGGACTTTGCAAAAAGCTCTTAAAATCAGGAATTAAAAATAAAACCCACAAAACTTAATTATTGCCCCCTTTTTGATATAGAGGTTTATTTACCTACATTTTTATATTGGTTTTGAGGGTGACACCTGGTGATACTCAAGAAATACTCCTGGTTCTGTAGTCAGGAATTACACCTGGCAGGCTTGGGGACCATATGGGATGCCTGAGTCGGGTGCTCAAAAACAAGTCAAATACCCTTCCCTCCCCTCTGTACTTTTCTCCAACCTCAGGAGACTTTTTTATTTTTTATTTTTATTAAATGCTGAGTAACTTACACATCCTTAATGAAAAAAACCAGCCAGTATTTTATTGTTGTTCCTGTTCATAAGTACATTTTCTTTCCTAAACAGAAAGTGTGTCTTACTCTTGGGGAAACTTCTGCTAACATCTGATTTTGCTGAATTGAAGCTTCTGTTGAGCTCGCATAATTCTTTCTTTTGTCATTTGACAAGTTGGTTCCATCATAAATCAGCTTAAAGTTCCAGAAACCCCAAATTAATTATACTCCCATTTGTGATATGCTGCATTTGTGCTTATTTACCATATTTTATCATTGTAAAAATCGATCGAGAGAGTAGTCATAAGCTTCCGAACTGCGCGGTACATCTGCTTTGGCAAAAGATGAGAGCAGAGGAAAATTAAAATGATGCTTGGATTTAAGACTTGAAGATTGAGATTCTTTTTTTTTTTTTCTGCATCTCTCTTTATTTGAAACTATTCTGTTCTGTGTGGTCCAGATATTTCCCTTCAATGAGAGATGGTTTGAACTCTTCAATTTTGGATATGTGCATTTAATATATATATGTATAATATATATATATATACACAATATATACGTATATATTGGCAGATGATTAGAATATGGCGGTCTAACATAGTCTTTGCTCATCTGGCACTCTTTTGTTTTTCACAATGCCTTTGCAGAATACCATTGTGGAAGCATCCATCCAGCTCCTCCCATCCCCTCTTCTCACCAAGCAGAAGCGAGAAGTCAGGCTCACAGACGAGTCTCTCTATAAGCTCCAGCTAATCGCCTTCCGCAATGGGAAGCTTTTCCCAGCCACAGGCAATTCCACAAAACTGGCTGATGATGGCAAAAGGCGGACAGTGGTGACCCCCGTGATCCTCACCAAGATAGGTGAGTTGTGCAGTTGCCTCTGTTGCTTTTGGCAGGGGTGAGCATTTGACCTCGAAGGTAGCTGCAAATCCTCGCTTTTGTTTCCAGCACTAGTAGCCCCCTTCCTGCCCCCCCCAAAAAAAAAGGGTCATTGCACTAGATCTACTCTGGCATGTGCTTGCTGGGGCACATGCTCGTGTCTGACGGTTGAGAAAGATGCTTCTTCTCCCATTTTCCCAGATGGCGTGAATGTAGACACACAACCACATCCCGGGTGAATGTGACACTGCGGCGGATTGCGCATGGTGCAGATGCGGTGGCTGCCCCAGTGGGATTTCGACTTGCTGAATGGACAAGGAGGCTCGGAAATCCGATCGGGTGCCACATCCTCTTACTCGGATGAGAATATCACCACCATCCAGTGCTACTCGCTGAGCAACTACGCCGTTCTCATGGTACAACACTGGCACACTGCATGCAGAACACTCACTCACTAAGGCTTCTTCTCATTTTTCTACGTCTGCATCATTAAGCCCAATTGAAGATGTTGGGGGTTTTTGTTTGTTTTCAATTATGTAATCTAGATCATGGCCTTTAATTTTTATTTTTTTTGGGGGGTGGGCCACACCCAGCGGTGTTTCAGAGGTTATATACCTGGCTCTGGGCTCAGAAATCACTCAGGCAGGCCACTGCTGGACCATATGGGATGGCAGGGATTGAACCCTGGTCTGTCCAGGGTTGGCTGTGTGCAAGGCAAATGCTGTGCTGTCTCTCCAGTCTCAGAGTGATCTTCTTACTTACATAGGACCTAGTTCATGTATAGTCAGTCAGTCTTGTTTTAGTTAAATAGAATTACTTAACTGTAAAGAAAACCTACCTTAGTTGCTGATGCCAAATATATTTTTCTCTCTTTTTTTTTTCGTTTGTTTGGGGGCCACACCTGGCAGAGCTCAGGGGTTACTCCTGGCTCTGTACTCAGAAATTATGGGGACCATATGGAATGCCGGGGATCAAACCCAGGTCAGCCTCGCCAGGCAAATCACCTATCCACTGTGCTATCTTTCCAGCACATGTATTTAATTCTGGGAGTGATGTTTGATGTAGAACTGGTTTCCAAAGAGCTTGACTTATCACCAGGTGAATTTTGTGATTCAATTGGATCTAGGGATCATTAGTAAAACTTCTGAGTGAATCTGTTTAGAGAGTCTCTGACTTCTTTAAACTTAGAGGCATCTTCGATCTCTTCCATCCATCTCCCTAGAATGAGATGATTCATTTGCTTCTTCTGGTCAGATACACAGAGACAAATCTCAGACTTCAACACATGAAGTCATTTCCAGTGTCTTATCGTAAGTTATAGGTTCCTTTAGAAGTCTGAGTAGCTGCAGTCATTTTAGTTTCCTCCTTCTGATATCAGAGCCACAAAAGAAAGCCTTCAGTTTTAATGCCATATTACTGTTATCTGTTTGTTTGCTTGCTTGTTTTGGGGCCACACTTTTGGCTCAGAAATCAGGCTTGGGGATCATATGAGATGCTGAGGATCCAACCTGGATTGGCTGAATGCAAGGCAAATTGCCCTATGGATGTGTTATCACTCCAGCTCCATATTATCTGTTTTCTTTTTAACCTTTAATCGGGCCTGTTTATTTAGAGAAAGTAACTAGTTTTGTTTGTTTGTTCTTTGCCATACCGGTCACTGCACACGAGTTACTCCTGGCTCTGCACACGAGTTACTCCTGGCTCTGCACTCAGGAATCACTCCTGGCAAGTTTGGGACTTATATAGGATGTTAGGGATTGAACCCAGTTCCATTTCATGCAAGGCAAAAATGCTTTGCGTTTTGTGTGATAACTCTGGTCCCAAAAGTAACTAGTTATTAACGCACAAGAATAGTCCTTTATTTCAGATTACCCCTGCTTATTTAAAAATAGAACATTCTTACTTGGCATGAATTTTTCTTAAAACTACTTCTGGGCATTGGACCCTATACCTCATACATGCAAGTCCTGTATTCTACTGCCAAACTTTATCCATGGCCAATTTTCTGATATGATGGGGTGGGAAGTAGACTTTTATTTGAGTCAAGGAATATTCAGACAATTTTCCATGAATAGTGTGTTGAGGCTCAAAATTTTACCTACCTGTTTGGACCTATATTCTTGTATAGCCAGGAAAACCAATGATGGTTTATTTAAATGAATTTGGAAAATTAAGCTGCGAGTCATGCTAGTTTTTATTTTTGTTTATTGTTAGGAGGGTCACAATTGGTGTTACTGAGGTTCTTTTTGGTACCAGGGACTCATCCCGGGACCTCAACCATAAAGTTCATGTTCTTGGTCATCAAACCACACACCAAGCTTCTTGTTTTTACTTTATTTTAGAATTTCTATAAGATATAGGCATCCATTTAGATTGTAGCAGAAGGATTTAGCACAGATGAGTCTGACATGTCTTTGGATGGTTCGAAATGTACTTGAGAGAAGAACATTTTATTCCTGCCTCCATTTCAGCATTTCTAATGTAGACAGTATTTTTTTATCCAAGTCTATTAATCAAGATGTACTTTACCTTTTGGTGAATAGTCTTTTCTTCCTGAAAAAGAGCCTTCACCCCACTTGATTTGATCTGTGAAGCAATTCTAAGGAGAACCAGTATTCCCTTGGGCGGATCATTCTGGATCTTCTGCTTTGTCTGTCTCTTCACAAATAGACGTTTGATTTCTTCACATCTGAGCCAGGGGTCTGCAAGGTCCCATTTTTATCATCTTATAGTCACCTTTCAAATTAAAGTGTTCAGCTGCGGAATCATTTTCCCTTTCATTTTGAAAGTGATTATGAAAAACTTGGAACTAAAAAGTTCTGAGGGAGAAATAATAGATAGTAAGATTGTCTGAAATGTATGATTATTAATAAGTTGACCAAGAAAAATGAAACATAGCTTGCTCTCCTGCATTCTTAGTCTACCGCCCTCCTGTCTTTCAAAGCATTTTAAGCTCCAACTTTTATTTTTATTTAATTGAATGCTATTTTAAAATATCTATTTTTGAACTTCTTGCTGTTCTACAGCAATTTAAATTAGTATAATCCTTTTCTAGGAGAAATAAGCTATTCTTTTATCCTCTATACTTTTAATCTTTTTTTTTAAAAAAAAGGCAATATACAATTCTCTGAAATTAAAATATTGTACTGTGAATTTTTTTTCTATGAATATCCTTCCAACTTTTCTTAAATATAATAGTGCCACCTAGAGGCAGAAAAATGAAATGCATGTGAACTCGCGCGTGCAAAGGACTGTAAGGGAGAATTTTTAGACTTGGCCTTTAAACATTGTCATCTTAAAAGTTATTTCTGCACTTTGGATAAAAGATAGTGCTTTGATTATTTGAGCATTTTCAGGCACTTCCTGAGAAAGAAGTTAGGATGAACTTTGTAAATTTGTCCTAGATGAAATGTAAGTCATTTTTACAAACCGTAATTTCAGTAAAGAAGAAAAATATTTATCTTTGGGAACTCTGGCTAATTCTAACATTTGCATGGATCAAAGACGGCATTTACACATTGAAATCTGAGTTGGAAACTTTATAGTGGTGAGTAAAAAGCAAACCTCCAAATAGAAGCTTTGCACTTCTAAAATATGCTAAAAAAGATGTTTGCTCTAAGGTCTGCTTAATAAAAGACCTAGTTTAACTACAGAGGCAGGGATTGTAAATGGAGTTTCAGCTCTTTCATGCTCAGGGGAAAACATTTTCTCCCACTGAAAGAAGGAAGCCTTTGGGAAAATTTACCTTTGGAGGAAAAAAGAAATCCCCATATAACATAAAGGCAAAGTTGATAAAAAAAAATTATACCTGCTTTTGAATAAAATTATGTGAAAGAAGAAATAGCTTGTAAAAATGGGAAGTTCAGGGATGGGGATAAGAGAGAATATAGAAATTATGGCACATAATCAACTTCTACTTTTACTCCAGTTCAAACCCTGCACCATAATTGGTTCCATGAATACCCCCAGGTGTGATCCCTGAGAAAAAGGCCAGAGTAAGCCAGGAAAATCACCAGTATGGTCCAAATATTGCGAAAAATATTTTTTCTTGAATTTCACATCTTTTATTTTCTTAATCCAAAACTTCAGAAAAATCCATCAACTTCATACTAGTTGTCTCAAACCTTTTTTTAATCTATGTCATATTGCATGCTTGAATTCTCATTGGATCAGATAAATCTGAACTTTTTCTCACTGGATTTCAAGTGCATGACTCTTCCTCTCTATTACCCTCCTTGCAGAGTAAAGACAGAGAGTTAGAAAGCAAATGTGGGAGTGAAGCTATGAAAAAGAAGAGAAGAGGAAAGAGGAGTGGGAGAAGGAGAAATAACCGAATTAGTATTTCACAGTATCACAATGGAAGTTAGGAAAATACATGAACATTAGTCCTTGAATAAAAACAAGGACAAGCAAGGACCAGGATTATTATTTTTTTAAATCAGTGTCTTTTATTTTCTTGAAACTGTCTTAAGAGTTTGCACTCAAGAATTGCTTATTTGTTTGTATGCTTTCTTTTTTTCCCTTCTTTAAATGTCAGAAAAGGGCTTGAAGTATAAGTACAAAGGGTAGGGTGATTGCCTTGCACACAGCTGACCCAGGTTCAATCTCCAGAATCCAGTATGGTCCCCAGGAGTTACTCTTGTGTGCAGAGCCAGGAATAACAACCCCTGACCTTACTGTGGCCCAAATATCAAAAATATGTAAATAAAGGTCTGACAAGTGTATGCTTCAACTAACATTTTACTATATAGATATATTCATGTTATGTATTTATATGATATATATTTTGAATATATTTTATAACTTCGCTAATAAAATAAAAAGCATAGTAGAATAATACTTTCTTCCTGCCCATAGGATTTGGCAGGATCCGAAATCTACACCCCTGTGGCCAATCTCCTACACCCTGTGGTCTACACCACCGCCATTATTCTTCTCCTGTGTCTCCTGGCAGTCATCGTCAGCTACATATACCATCACAGGTCAGGAATCCCCATTGACTGGCAAACATCCTGCTGTATGCTCATGGAGATGGAGGAGGTTCATTCTGTTTAGCTTTAACTAGGATTTGCTGCTATGCTATTTTGCCCCAGAGAAGAAGGCTTACTTTCAAGGTGTGGATAGGGAGATGGTCCAAATAGCTGGAGTGCATAAATTGTGGGTTTAATTCCTGTCACCTCATGCTTTCCAGACAACACGTTTGCAGCAGCCTTGGGCACCACCTACTCTAGTCCAAGATAGAAACACAGCAAATAACAATCCCAATATCATCTACACAGCCTTTGTTTCTTTCAATTGCAGCCATAAATCCATAAATTCTTGGTAGATGGGAGGGGAAATGGATTTTTTTTCTCTTTTATTGCATCTGGTAATTTGCCATTTCAAATGGATAATTGGGTATTTGGAAGGAAGAGAGGGAAGGTAAGATATCCCAGGTAAGGGTCACTTCCAATTCAGATCTTGAAATTATGTCTATTTTATAGCTATATTCTGTTTTGTGAGATACTTTACATATGACATTAAAAAAGTTATTTTGGTAGTGGGGGACACAGTATTCTGTTACTCAGGCTATGAGTTTGAGGGGGTCACCGCACAGGTGCCAGAAACTGACCTTTATCAGGCCCCTGCATACAAATCAAATCCTTCCCCTATAACATTCTCTCCAGACCCTCTAGATGTCATTTTTAAGAAAATCACTGGCACATGAGCATGGAAAATGCTGCGGTTTTTTGTCAATTGGAGGCAAAGCCAGAGAAAATTTTATTTTGTGGTCGAAAGTCAATGAACTGAAAGGGTTCACTAAGCCGAAATGCATTTGAAAAGAGGTTTTTTGCTAGAATGTATTTTTAAACTGCACATTGGTGACATTTATTGACATTTAGTTAAGAAACAAAAGGAGGTTTTGATATTAAAAACAAAAGGAAAGGAGGGAAGACCTTAGCATTTTACTGGGGAGGCCAGGAGAGGTGTGCACAGCATTTGGGCTACTGTGTTATCCCAGAAAGTCAGAAGTTGAGATCCCCTTGGCTCCTGCGGAAACTCCAGTAAACCCCTCAACTGTGACCAAGCATCTGCACAGTTCAAGTTTCTCATCATGTTAAATATGTTTAACTTTTAGCGGGTGTAATGGTTCATCTATGACTTACTTGATGTTGTTAGTGGTACAACTTACTGTGAGAAGAAGCTGCTTAGAGTTAAAATTCTCGTGTGTGTGTGTGTGTGTGTGTGTGTGTGTGTGTGTGTGTGTGTGTGTGTGTGTGGCTTTTAAAATAAAATGCTCCAAGGTGAACTCTTGAAATTTAGATTGCTTAAGCAACTGGCTTGGTTAACTTGAGATGAATTTGACATTGTCTTGCTTCATTGGGGCTTACCTGCATATGAATATTTCCCCTTTTCTTTTGACAGTTTGATTAGAATCAGTCTCAAGGGCTGGCACATGCTTGTGAACTTATGTTTTCATATTTTCCTGACCTGTGTGGTGTTTGTGGGAGGAGTGACCCAAACCAGGAACGCCACAGTCTGCCAAGCGGTACGTTGCAGGGAGACCTTGGAATGGATGGAAAATATGGTTTCAGAAAAGCATTTGATCTTTTAGGTTAAATATGAAAGGGAAAATGTTAGCTTAATGTGTTTTTGTTTGCTTGTTGGTTTTCTTTCTTTTATTTTTTTTTCCTTTAAATGTCAACAAAAGGACCAGAACAATGGTACATAGGGTAGGGTGATTGTCTTGCATGCAGCTGACCCTGGTTCAATCTTCCAGCATCCGATATGGTCCCCCAGAGTTACTCCTGTGTGCAGAGCCAGGAGTAACAATCCCTGAACTGACTGTGGTCCAAGTATCAAAAAATGCAAATAAAAGTCAGACAAATGTATACTTCCACTAACATTTTACAACATGAATATATTCATGATATATATTTTAAATGTGATATATATTTTGTATATATTTTAAATTTTGCAAAATTATAATTTACAATTGGAATATATTCTTAAGGACTTTGACTTTAAGAAGCTTTTTCTTTGGGAATTTAGGGCTCCAGACATGCATTATAATGTCTAATGAATGTAAACTATTTATAAAATTCTGATGCTAGTAGAAAGAGAAATGATTTTCTCTGATAACAGGTTTTAAATAGTTATTTTATTTATTAATGAAAACATTTGGTATTAGAAAAATATTTAACTCTGAGATAGTAAAAGAAGAAACTTTTTTGGCTTGATAAGTGGGAAAAATTAAAGTTATTCAACTCTTTATTTCAAATAAAATTGACCTTAATTTATTCTTTAATCAGATTCAGTATAATTATTTGGAAGGATTCATTATTTTTCAAGTCTAAACACTTCTCAGGAAACTTAGAAATGCCATTAAATAACACTTCAGAATCTAAAGGTTGGGTTTTTTTCCCCCCGTTTTTTTTAAATCTAAAATAAAAATAATTTTTTTTTTTTTTTAATTTTTTTTTTATTTAAACACCTTGATTACATACATGATTGTGTTTGGGTTTCAGTCATAAAAGGAACACCACCCATCACCAGTGCAACATTCCCATCACCCAAGTCCCAAATCACCCTCCTCCCCACCCAACCCCCGCCTGTACCCTAAACAGGCTCTACATTTCCCTCATACATTCTCAATATTAGGACAGTTCAAAATGTAGTTATTTCTCTAACTAAACTCATCACTCTTTGTGGTGAGCTTCCTGAGGTGAGCTGGAACTTCCAGCTCTTTTCTCTTTCGTGTCTGAAAATTATTATTACAAGGGTGTCTTTCATTTTTCTTAAAACCCATAGATGAGTGGACCATTCTGCGTTTTTCTCTCTCTCTCTGACTTATTTCACTCAGCATAATAGATTCCATGTACATCCATGTATAGGAAAATTTCATGACTTCATCTCTCCTGACAGCTGCATAATATTCCATTGTGTATATGTACCACAGTTTCTTTAGCCATTCATCTGTTGAAGGGCATCTTGGTTGTTTCCAGAGTCTTGCTATGGTAAATAGAGCTGCAATGAATATAGGTGTAAGGAAGGGGTTTTTGTATTGTATTTTTTGTGTTCCTAGGGTATATTCCTAGGAGTGGTATAGCTGGATCGTATGGGAGCTCGATTTCCAGTTTTTGGAGGAATCTCCATATCGCTTTCCATAAAGGTTGAACTAGACAGCATTCCCACCAGCAGTGGATAAGAGTTCCTTTCTCTCCACATCCCCGCCAACACTGTTTATTCTCATTCTTTGTGATGTGTGCCATTCTCTGGGGTGTGAGGTGGTATCTCATCGTTGTTTTGATTTGCATCTCCCTGATGATTAGTGATGTGGAACATTTTTTCATGTGTCTTTTGGCCATGCGTATTTCTTCTTTGTCAAAGTGTCTGTTCATTTCTTCTCCCCATTTTTTGATGGGGTTAGATGTTTTTTTCTTGTAAAGTTCTGTCAGTGCCTTGTATGTTTTGGAGATTAGCCCCTTATCTGATGGGTATTGGGTGAATAGTTTCTCCCACTCAGTGGGTGGCTCTTGTATCCTGGGCACTATTTCCTTTGAGGTGCAGAAGCTTCTCAGCTTAATATATTCCCATCTGTTAATCTCTGCTTTCACTTGCTTGGAGAGTGCAGTTTCCTCCTTGAAGATGCCTGTAATGTCCTGTAGTGTTTTGCCTATGTGCTGTTCTATATATCTTATGGTTTTGGGGCTGATATCGAGGTCTTTAATCCATTTGGATTTTACCTTTGTACATGATGTTAGCTGGGGGTCTAAGTTTAATTTTTTGCAAGTGGCTATCCAATTGTGCCAACACCACTTGTTGAAGAGGCTTTCCCTGCTCCATTTAGGATTTCCTGCTCCTTTATCAAAAATTAGATGGTTGTATCTCTGGGGAAATTTTCTGAGTATTCAAGCCTATTCCACTGATCTGAGGACCTATCCTTATTCCAATACCATGCTGTTTTGATAACTGTTGCTTTGTAGTACAGTTTAAAGTTGGGAAAAGTAATTCCTCCCATATTCTTTTTCCCAATGATTGCTTTAGCTATTCGAGGGTGTTTATTGTTCCAAATGAATTTCAAAAGTGTCTGATCCACTTCTTTGAAGAATGTCATGGGTATCTTTAGAGGGATGGCATTAAATCTGTATAATGCCTTGGGGAGTATTGACATTTTGATGATGTTAATCCTGCCAATCCATGAGCAGGGTATGTGTTTCCATTTCCGTGTGTCCTCTCTTATTTCTTGGAGCAGAGTTTTATAGTTTTCTTTGTATAGGTCCTTCACATATTTAGTCAAGTTGATTCCAAGATATTTGAGTTTGTGTGGTACTATTGTGAATGGGGTTGTTTTCTTAATGTCCATTTCTTCTTTATTACTGTTGGTGTATAGAAAGGCCATTGATTTTTGTGTGTTAATTTGTAGCCTGCCACCTTGCTATATGAGTCTATTGTTTCTAGAAGCTTTTTGATAGAGTCTTTAGGGTTTTCTAAGTAGAGTATCATGTCATCTGCAAACAGTGAGAGCTTGACTTCTTCCTTTCCTATCTGGATTCCCTTGATATCCTTTTCTTGCCTAATCGCTATAGCAAGTACTTCCAGTGCTATGTTGAATAGGAGTGGTGAGAGAGGACAGCCTTGTCTTGTGCCAGAATTTAGAGGGAAGGCTTTCAGTTTTTCTCCATTGAGGATAATATTTGCCACTGGCTTGTGGTAGATGGCCTTCACTATATTGAGAAAGGTTCCCTCCATTCCCATCTTGCTGAGAGTTTTGATCAAGAATGGGTGTTGGACCTTATCAAATGCTTTCTCTGCATCTATTGATATGATCATGTGGTTTTTATTTTTCTTGTTATTGATGTTGTGTATTATGTTGATAGATTTACGGATGTTAAACCATCCTTGCATTCCTGGGATGAAACCTACTTGATCGTAGTGGATGATCTTCTTAATGAGGCATTGAATCCTATTTGCCAGGATTTTGTTGAGGATCTTTGCATCTGCATTCATCAGTGATATTGGTCTGTAATTTTCTTTTTTGGTAGCGTCTCTGTCTGGTTTAGGTATCAAGGTGATGTTGGCTTCATAAAAGCTATTTGGAAGTGTTTCTGTTTGTTCAATTTCATGAAAGAGTCTTGCCAAGATTGGCAGTAGTTCCTCTTGGAAAGTTTGATAGAATTCATTAGTGAATCCATCTGGACCTGGGCTTTTGTTTTTCGGCAGACATTTGATTACTGTTTTAATTTCATCAATGGTGATGGGGGTGTTTAGATATGCTACATCCTCTTCCTTCAACCGTGGAAGATTATAAGAGTCCAAGAATTTATCCATTTCTTCCAGGTTCTCATTTTTAGTGGCGTAGAGTTTTTTCAAAGTAGTTTCTGATTACCCTTTGAATCTCTGTCATATCAGTAGTGATCTTCCTTTTTTCATTCCTGATACGAGTTATCAAGTTTCTCTCTCTCTTTCTTTGTTAGGTTTGCAGTGGTCTATCAATCTTGTTTATTTTTTCAAAGACCAACTTCTGCTTTCGTTGATCTTTCGGATTGTTTTTTGAGTTTCCACTTCGTTGATTTCTGCTCTCAGCTTTGTTATTTCCTTCTGTCTTCCTATTCTTGGGTCCTTTTGTTGAGCATTTTCTAGTTCTATTAGCTGTGTCATTAAGCTACTCAGGTAAGCTCCTTCTTCCTTCCTGATGTGTGCTTGCAAAGCTATAAATTTTCCTCTCAGTACTGCTTTTGCTGTGTCCCATAAGTTCTGAGAGTTTGTGTCTTTATTGTCATTTGTTTCCAGGAACCTTTTTATTTCCTCCTTGATTTCATCTCGGACCCACTGGTTATTGAGCATGAGGCTGTTTAACTTCCAGGTGTTAAAGTGTTTCTTCTGAGTCCCTTTGGAGTTCACAAATAATTTCAGAGCCTTGTGGTCAGCGAAGGTAGTCTGCAAAATTTCTATCCTCTTGATCTTATGGAGGTATGTTTTATGTGCCAGCATGTAGTCTATCCTGGAGAATGTCCCATGTACATTGGAGAAGAATGTGTATCCAGGTTTCTGGGGATGGAGTGTCCTATATATATCCACTAGGCCTCTTTCTTCCATTTCTCTCTCAGGTCTAGTATATTCTTGTTGGGTTTCAGTCTGGTTGACCTGTCCAGTGTTGACAAAGCCGTGTTTAGGTCCCCCACAATTATTGTGTTGTTGTTGATATTATTTTTCAGATTTGTCAGCAGTTGTATTAAATATTTTGCTGGCCCCT
This sequence comes from Suncus etruscus, assembly GCF_024139225.1. Lineage (NCBI taxonomy): Eukaryota > Metazoa > Chordata > Mammalia > Eulipotyphla > Soricidae > Suncus > Suncus etruscus. The sequence continues at coordinate 18,085,581 of NC_064863.1, read as the reverse complement.
CATTCGGTGCATATATGTTTAGGAGAGTGAATTCTTCCTGCTCTACGTACCCCTGATTAATGTAAAATGTCCGTCTTTGTCCCTTACAACCTTCCTGAGTATAAAGTTTGCATTATCTGATATTAGTATGGCCACTCCAGCTTTTTTATGGGTGTTGTTTGCTTGGATAACTTTTCTCCAGCCTTTTATTTTGAGTCTATGTTTGTTCTGACTATTCAGGTGCGTTTCTTGTAGGCAGCAGAAGGTTGGATTGAGTTTTTTGATCCATTTAGCCACTCTGTGTCTCTTAACTGGTGCATTTAGTCCATTGACGTTGAGAGAAAGAATTGTCCTGGGATTTAACGCCATCTTTATTTCAAAATTTGGTGTGTCTTTTGGGTAGTCTTGTCTTAGATTAGGTCTTTCAGTTTTTCTCTTAAGACTGGTTTTGTGTCTGTGAAGTTTCTGAGCTGTTTTTTGTCTGTGAAACCATGTATTCTTCCATCAAACCGGAAAGTGAGTTTTGCTGGGTATAGTATTCTGGGTGAAGCATTCATTTCATTCAGTCTTGTCACAATATCCCACCACTGCTTTCTGGCATTGAGCGTTTCTGGTGACAGGTCTGCTGTAAATCTCAGGGAAGCTTGCTTGAACATGATTTCCCCTTTTGATCTTGCTGTTTTCAGAATTCTGTCTCTATCTGTGGGATTTGTCATTGTGACTAGGATGTGTCTTGGGGTGGTTTTTCTGGGGTCTCTTTTGGTTGGTACTCTTCGGGCATGCAGGATTTGATCACATATATTCTTTAGCTCTGGAAGTTTCTCTTTAATGATGTTCTTGACCATTGATTCTTCCTGGAAATTTTCTTCCTGGGTCTCTGGGACTCCAATGATTCTTAAGTTGTTTCTGTTGATCTTATCATAGACTTCTATTTTCGTCTGTTCCCATTCTTTGACTAATTTTTCCATTGTCTGCTCATTTGCTTTAAGTTTTTGTCCAATCTCTCCTGCTGTATGGAATTGTTATGTATCTCATCTTCCACAGCACCAAGTCTATTCTCAGCTTCTGATACCCTGTCCCAGAGCTTATCCATTTTGTCATTCACTTCGTTTACTGAGTTTTTCAGGCCTGTTAGTTGACATGTTATTTCAGTTTGGAGTTTTGTCATTTCTGCCTTCATATTTTCTTGGTTCTTATTAGTGTTCTGTTCAACTCGATCCATGGTTTCTTGGAGTCTGTTGAGCACCTTCCATATTGCTAGTCTAAAGTCCTTATCTGAGAGGTTGATTAGTTGTTCAGTCATTATCTGGTCCTCAGAATTGTCATCTTCATTCTCTATGATGCTGGCCTGCGCTGTTTCCCCATTGTCACATTTGTATTGTGGGTTTTTCTACGTGTTGTAGTGGTATTCATTGTCTATATGATGTAGGCAGCACACTCCTCTGGCTCCTCCCTTTCTGGATGGGCTGACTTGCCTCTAAGGGAGGGGAGTCCTCCGTGGATGAAGCCTCACACTGGGTCAAATCTTAGGCCCGAGCATGTAACAGAGAAGACAGTCCAGAGAGAAATGTTTGCTTCTGTGATATAGCGCCGTTCTTAGTGTGATTTTTCCTTCTTGTTGCAATGGAGTTCTTTCCTTAGAAAGAGTGCACGGCCGCGTAGCGAAGCGGAGCGGCCGTGCTCCTCTGAGCCTCTTTTTGCCCCACTCGCAAGAGTTTCACGCAAGAGGACAGTAGACAGACATAGACAGGTCACACTCACAGTCTTTCACAGCTGAGCCCCACTGGGCCGGTGTACTTTCGCGGATTTTCCCCGCCTGGTGTCACACACAGGGAGCCAGCTTTTGCAAAGGATAGCCGGCTTTTACTCTGAAGTCCCTCCCTGAAAATGGCGTCTGGCGAGCGAGGTTTCTGGAGGCTCTTTTTGCCCCACTCGCAAGAGTTTCACGCAAGAGGACAGTAGACAGACATAGACAGGTCACACTCACAGTCTTTCACAGCTGAGCCCCACTGGGCCGGTGTACTTTCGCGGATTTTCCCGCCTGGTGTCACACACAGGGAGCCAGCTTTTGCAAAGGATAGCCGGCTTTTATGCTCTGAAGTCCCTCCCTGAAAATGGCGTCTGGGCGAGCGAGGTTTCTGGAGGCTCTTTTGCCCCACTCGCAAGAGTTTCACGCAAGAGGACAGTAGACAGACATAGACAGGTCACACTCACAGTCTTTCACAGCTGAGCCCACTGGGCCGGTGTACTTTCGCGATTTTCCCCGCCTGGTGTCACACACAGGGAGCCAGCTTTTGCAAAGAATAGCCGGTTTTTATGCTCTGAAGTCCCTCCCTGAAAATGGCGTCTGGGCGAGCGAGGTTTCTGGAGGCTCTTTTTGCCCCACTCGCAAGAGGACAGTAGACAGACATAGACAGGTCACACTCACAGTCTTTCACAGCTGAGCCCCACTGGGCCGGTGTACTTTCGCGGATTTTCCCCGCCTGGTGTCACACACAGGGAGCCAGCTTTTGCAAAGGATAGCCGGCTTTTATGCTCTGAAGTCCCTCCCTGAAAATGGCGTCTGGGCGAGCGAGGTTTCTGGAGGCTCTTTTTGCCCCACTCGCAAGAGTTTCACGCAAGAGGACAGTAGACAGACATAGACAGGTCACACTCACAGTCTTTCACAGCTGAGCCCCACTGGGCCGGTGTACTTTCGCGGATTTTCCCCGCCTGGTGTCACACACAGGGAGCCAGCTTTTGCAAAGGATAGCCGGTTTTTATGCTCTGAAGTCCCTCCCTGAAAAAATGTAAAAATAATTTTTAATGTCTGTCACAGATGTAGACAGTGGGGAGGGTGGAGGTAAGTGGGACATTGGTGGTGGGAACCATGCACTGGTGAAGGGTGTTGGATAGAGTATGACTGAAACTTAATCAGGACAATTTTATAACTGTATTTCACAGTGATTTAGTCAAAAAATTATTTTTTTTAAATCATAGGTAATATTAAAACAAACTTGAAATAAAATAAAAAAAAACAAAAGAATAATTTTTAATCTTGTATTTCCTGAACGAAAGGTTTATTTATTTTGGGGAGCCTCAGCCAGTCATGGCCAGGGGTAACTCCTAGCTCTGCTTTCACGAATCATGCCTGGCAGGACTCGTGGGGTCGTATGGTATGTCAGGGATTGAACCCGGGTCCTCTCTATGCAAGGCAAATGCCCTGCCTCTGTACTGTCACTATGGCCCAAGGATTAAAGATATTTTACTCTTAGTCCTTTATCTTCCTTCCTTCCTTCCTTCCTTCCTTCCTTCCTTCCTTCCTTCCTTCCTTCCTTCCTTCCTTCCTTCCTTCCTTCCTTCCTTCCTTCCTTCCTTCCTTCCTTCCCATCCTCCCTTCCCTCCCCTCATTTTGGGGTGGGGGAAGTTTGGGCCTCACCTGGTGGCACTCGGGTTACTCCTGGCAGGCTAAGGGACCATATAGGATGCTGGGGATCAAACCGGGATCTGGGCCCCTAGCCCCTTTCCTATCTTTTACCTCATTCTCAGAGAAAAATAGAACCCACCATTTGGAGTCAATATGAGGATTTACCTAGAATTTATGAGTTTCCACTCACCAAATGCTATTTTTATGTACTGTGAATGGGGTGAGTCCAGTTATTTCAAAGATTAATTTATGTTTTTTCTCTTCATTTCTTTCTGTGAAGTTGTTTTCTCAGTGTAATCAGTGTAGTTCACAGGGCCTTCGGGGTCCCTTTTCTCCCCTTAGCCTTTAGCTCTGACTCTCCCAGTGTGTCTAAGCTGGTTCCATCCTCTCAGCAGCTCCAGAATTATGGCCAGATAATCCTAGAGTGTGACTTCTTTGGATTTTTCACTTCGCACAGTAAGACTGTTATCAGGTTGCCAAGTTTTTCCTGAAAATGAGATGTTCTCATTCAAATGAACTCTGCATTGCAGCTGTGTTTTCAATATTTACATGGCTTTCCTAATGTCAATCAGCGTGATTTTCCTGATTTGGAGAGTCATCTCTTTAGAATTAAAAAATAAAAAATAGGAGATTTTCATGAAGAGGATTTTATTTAATAATCATTTGAAAGAATAAACCATCAAAATGATCTATACCAGTGAACTAAGAAAACAATCCTTTTTCTTGGTGTGCTGTAACACATGCATTCTTTTCATATAAAAGAATTTTTAAAGGGGCTGGAGAGATAGCACAGGGGTAGAGCATTTGCCTTGCAAGTAGCAGTCGATCCAGGACAGATTGTGATTCAAATCTCGGCATCCCATATGGTCCCTTGTGCCTGCCAAAAGAGATTTCTGAGTGTAGAGCCAGGAGTAATCCCTGAGCGCTGCCGGGTGTGATCCCCAAACAAAAACCAACAAAACAACAACAACAAAAATAATTCTTAAAAATTTATTTTTGAGTCACTGTGAGATAACAGAACAGGTGTTCATTATTGTTTCAATTATACAGTGTCCAATGTTCATTTCTTCACCTATACACATTTCCCACCACCATTGTCCCAGTTTGTTTTCTCGCCTATCACTCCCATATCTACACACACACACACACACACACACACACACACACACACACACACACACACACACGAATTTTAAGCCTCTGGGGCTGGAGTGATAGTACAGCAGGTAGGGCGCTTGCCTTGCAGGCAGCTGGTCTAGGTTCAATCCCAACACTATATTCTCCCCTGAGCCAGAGAACCAGAGGGAAACGCTGAGCTTTGAATCATGGGTGGCCCAAAAAGCAAACAAAAGAAAAGAATTTTTAAGAGTCTTCATTCCAGGGGCCGGGAAGGTGGCGCTAGAGGTAAGGTGTCTGCCTTGCAAGTGCTAACGTAGGACGGACCGCCGCGGTTCGATCTCCCGGCGTCCCATATGGTCCCCCCAAGCCAGGGGCAATTTCTGAGCGCATAGCCAGGAGTAACCCCTGATCGTCAAATGGGTGTGGCCCCCCCAAAAAACAAAACAAAAAAAGAGTCTCCATTCTGTCTTCATTGAGAGTTGTTATTTATTTAGTTTTGCCTTTTAAGCCACACCCATCAATACTAGGGGACCCTGTGCCCAGGAATTACACCTAATGGTGCTCTGGGAACCATATGGAATGCTGGGAATCATAGCTCAAAGCCCGTCATGGTAGCATGCAAGGCAAACACTCTTCATGCTGTTCTTCATTCTGGGCCCTTTTTATTGAAAGTTTTATGTCCAACTCTTGGTGTAAGCACAGGTCACGTGCTAAGTGTGCCTGCCATCACCCCCTGGGAAGATACTTCATTACTGTCCATGTTTACATTGGTCACAGTAACCTCCCCTGCTGATTGATGACCAATCAGCTCTCAGATATGCTGAGATGTGATCTAAACCCTAAAAATCCCTAGAGATGGTGACAAAAAAATATCTGCTCTGCAGTGGAGATGGTATAAATGCTCTCAAAGAGGTGATATGATTTTCTTAGAACCGTATCTTAATCAAAAAACAAAGCGAGTAATTTTTATTAATATTCACTACATGCCACATAATTTTCATGTGTGTGTATATATATACATATATATATGTATATATATATGTATATATACTTTTTTTAAGTTTGCTTTTTTGGGCCACATCTGGCACCGCTCAGTGGTTACTCCTGGCTCTGCTCAGAAATCACTCCTGGCAGTGTCAGGGGATCATATGTGTTGCCGATGACTGAATCTAGGTTGACTGTGTGCAAGGCAAACACCTTACTCATTGTGCTTTTGTTCTAGTGCCTATGCACTTACTTTATTTGTTGGGGGGCACACTCGGTGATACACAGGGGATAGTCCTGGCTCTGTACTCAGAAATTGCTCCTGGCTTAGGGGACAATATGGGATGCCAGGGATCAAACAAAAGTCCATCCTAGGTCAGCTGCATGCAAAGAAAATGCCCTACCACTGTGCCACCTCTTCAGCCCCTACATACTTACTTTTATTTAAACTCAACAGTGCTTTGATATCAATCAGTCATTAGTACTTTCATTTTAGTTTACAAAGAAGGTTTATGAACTCATACTGAATCCAGAATCAGAATCCAGGCAAAGATGGGTCCTACCATGAAAATCAGACCATTTCCTATTGTAGAGCCATTAGTGGCTCCTGCCTATGACAGTCTATAAGGTTTCTTAAGGTCACCTACTCTAAAAGCTGTGACTTTCACCCTCTATTTACCTTTTCCTTTTATTTTCCTCCCTAAAATGGAATTTAACAACTAAGCTTGAGTTTGTAACATTTCCCTGATGGGGAACACACCTTTGGTTTTGGTTTTTGTTTATTAACCCCCCCTCCCTTTTCTCACCCTCTGCCTGTATTTTTTTCACTACCATTGTCATGCTAGTTGTTGGTGTAGTTATTTCTCTAACTGCACTCAACTCTCTTTATGATTAGCTTCATATCATGGGCCAGTCCTTCCAGCCCTCATCTCTATTGTCTCTGGGTATTATTTTTCCCTAAATCCTTTGGTTTCATGTTCAGGAGCCAGTTTATGGGATATTAGGAACCCAGTTGTATAAGTTACTGGGTGGGCCTTCTGTATCCATCCATGGCTTGGCTATTTGAGGGCATAATTCTCTGTTATTCATCTTTCCCAGATTTCTGTGATATTAGCAGGAAATAGTGTTGTCCAGTAAGAATATACGTTTATCTTTTTGGGGTCTTGGGGTTTCAAGAGATCCTTCACAGACGGGGACAAATTTTGAGCACAGACTCAAAGATACTGTGGTTGAAAAAAAATAGTTCTATTTCTCTTTTAAGTTATGTATTCTTCCCTCATCTTTCTAGGTGGGAATAATTCTTCATTATTCCACCCTTGCTACAGTGCTCTGGGTGGGAGTGACCGCGCGCAATATCTATAAGCAAGTCACTAAAAAGTCCAAACGCTGCCAGGACCCCGACGAGCTACCTCCGCCCCCAAGACCCATGCTCAGGTATGGGGGTTCATTTACTTGCTTTCATTTCAGTGTTCACATGTTGATTTGATTGGATCATGGTCTTAACCAAAAGTGCTGCATGAGTGTCAGAAAGAGATGAGACAACCTGGCTTTGAATCTTGACCTTGGCTTGTGACTTGTGTTTGCCCACCTTCTCTATAAACTGGGAATGATTTGACCTCATGGGAGGGTGTTATCCTGAGTTCCAGCACCCTAGATCAGTGAGTGGGTAGAGTCCCTCACCTTCCTATCCAGAGCCAGCTGGGTGTCTAGCTTAGCTTGCTTCTCATCCCATTTACCCAGAGATAGTATTAGAGTCTACCGGTGGGTCAAGGCTTTCTCCTATCAGAGTTTGCTCCAAACAACTTCCAGCTGCCACTTGAGTTCTGGGGTTGTTACCTGCAATCCTGACCAACTGACTCTACACCAGGGCTCCCTTTTTGGGTGAAAGGAATTTGCTAAAGCAACTCACAGAATTCAGGAAACCCTTTACTAACTGCTTTACCCATATATTCTACAAGGAAGAGCCAGTAAGGAATGGAGAAAAGGGACAAGGAATTTACAGACATTTTGAAGTCACCTCAGTGCTCCAGTCTCACTCCTTTACCTTCTCAGAAACTTTCCAAACTTGTTTTTTATGAATGATTCACTGCACAAGCCTGATTGATGAAGCTTTTGCTTTTCTGTATGCTGCTTCAGACCCCAGCCCTTTTCCCTCTTCCTAAAAAAGCTGAGAGTGGAACCGGAAGTACCCACATGCTGGTGACTTGTTTAGTTCTTCTGGCCACTCTATGCCTTTGTAGAATATTGACAGAGGTGAGCTATAGGATTGCAGGGAGATGAGAGGGGCTAATGTGCGTCTCTTACACAGGGTTGACCCCATTGATCCCCAGCACATGATTTCTTGGCTTTACTAGTTGCCAGAAAGCAGTCCTGGTGACCAGGATTGACGCTGCATGGCCAATGAGGATTAAGGAAACAAGACAGAAACAAAGTTGGGGGTCAGGGGTTAATAGTCTTGTGAACTCTCCTTTATGTTTTGTATTTATTAGATTAAGGAATTATTACAGGGAAGGTGGGGAATGGGGAAGGTATTTCATATATCTAAGTACCTGCTCTGTGAGGCAAAGGTTTTAGGACTTTTATGAATGTTGCTTCCTCTGAGTGAAAGAACAGAAATAAAACAGTCATAGAACCCAGGCCCTATAGCTTTCTGCATTTGCACCAACAGGATTTTGGGGTTCTGCTACCAGCCAATTCTGTTTTCTTGTCAATCTGTCTTAACCCTTTGCTTCCAACAGCTAGGTACAGCCTAGAGTCTCAAGTGCACTTCTGGGTATGACCAAGTACTCCACACACACACCCAAAAACCCCAAACAAATCTACAATAGGTAAAGATTTACTCCAATACCACAGGAGTCACTTGTATATGTGTATTTGTGTGTGTGTGGGGGGGGGATTAAGGATACACCCAGCTGTTCAGGGCTTACTCCTGGGTCTGCACAGGAATTACTCCTGACTGGGCTCTAAAATAGCCATGGATCAAAGTTGAGTCCAGTCATATGTGTTATATACATGCAGGACTATCTCTCCAGCTCCCTGTAGACATGTTTTTCTTTTTCCATCACACATTCCATTCTTTTTGACTTTTTATTGTGACCAAAGTGAATTTCAAATCATTCACAGTAATATTTAAGGTACATAGGGACAATGAGTGAGGGGCATTCCCACCACTAGTGTTGTCCTCCCTCGACCCCCTGTTCACATTTTTTGATGCAATGATAAAGATCACAGTCTCCTAGAGGAATCAGTGAAGGAAAATAGGAGACGTGGCTAGAAAGAATGAAAAACATGCAAGATGCATGGGCCAGTTGTCCCCTGGTCTATATAATGGATTAGGTATGCTAGACCCCAGTAAGACTATAGGACAAGAAATGGGAGATCTTCATTCCTTCTTATGAAGAGTTGAGTGAAACACTTGGAGATCCTTCCTCAAGCACCCGCCCTTCCCTTTGCAGTGCTAAGAAAACAAACAAACAAACAAAACACTTGTACACACATATGGCTGATAAACAGTTTGGCTGCCAAGGTCCCTGCCAGTCAGTCCCAAGTGATCCACTGCGCATCTAGCTTTCGGCATTTTAGATTCCAGACCTCTTCCATCCTCGTGCCCCAGAGCTTACGGGGCCCCTACTACAGAATCTGTGGGGGGTGTCTGAGAGTTGCCAAGATCGTATGCTTGGACCATGGAAAAGTGAATTTTAAGCAGGAAGAAAAGGCTTTCGTGGAAGGTGTTAAAAGCATTGATGCTTCCAATTATCCCTTGGAGGGAGTGAGAAAGAAGTGCAGCATGAGGAACATTCCAGAAGAGGGGGAGATGAGTGTATCTCTAGACTTAAAGTACAAGCAGCAGACTTAAGATCAATTTTGGAAACAATATTAACTTTACAGTCAAAAGCATCTCTGATTTAGCATTTCAGGAAAAGGGGGGGGGGTTATCTTCTATGCTGAGCTTCCTTTAATTGTAAAAATAGAAGATAGGGATTCTGGATTTGGGGGAGAATTAGCCACTTTTCAGTAATGCGGATACGTCTTAGGAGTCTAGAGACTGAACAAGCATAACTCAAACAGGGTCTGCAAAAAAAAAAAGTGAGGATTTTCTTAATGACGCCAGATCAGCATTTGGGCTGGATCTTAGAAAGGGGCAAATGCAGAACTAAGATACTGATTTTATGAGGGGGGCCCCCCACCAAGCCGGAAAATTAATTCCCCTGTGACTTGTCAGAAAGCTCAAAGCAACTTGGATCAAAGCAGTTTACCTCCAGGTGATGAGGCACCATTCTGTGTTAACCGCCCTGTCATTTTTCTGCCTCTTCATAAGGATTCTAAAGGAAGGGGGCAGGGATCCCACCCCCCTGGTGCTGTGTGAAGTTGCCAAGTCAGTAGCTTCTCATCTTGTTGGAGTAGAAGCCACTCTTATTGGTAGCTCTGTAATGTGCAGCAGTTGCCAGACACGAGTACACTATTAATATTTCATCACCTATTATGTGTGAGCAATATTTTCGATGAGTTTTCTGGCTTGACAGCTGCCTTCTAGCAGCTCCCCGGAAGTAGAATGCAAACCTACCTGTCCTGGCTATGACTTCGCTTGTCCACACGGTGGCAGACGTGGATCAAACTTTTCTCCTTATGGCAAAAGAAAAGAAAGGAATGAAATGCAAACAAGGGGAGCACATGGGGTGGGTGTTAAATGGGAAGTTAGGCGTAAATGATTATTTTGGGAATAATTCTGTTCAGGGAGTGCCATGAAAATCGAGAGAGAGAGAGGGGAGGTGTGTGTGTGTGTGTGTGTGTGTGTGTGTGTGTGTGTGTGTGTGTGTGTGTGTCCGTCCGTAATTATAGTGACTGGGAGCAATGAGCTTTTATTTCTTCACTCCTCCTAGGTTTTACCTCATCGGTGGCGGCATTCCCATCATCGTTTGTGGAATAACAGCTGCAGCAAACATCAAGAATTATGGCAGCAGACCAAATGCACCCTAGTGAGTATTTTGTATTCTCTGAACACCTGACCCCCATTGCTTTCTATATCTTTCTTTCTTTCTTTCTTTCTTTCTTTCTTTCTTTCTTTCTTTCTTTCTTTCTTTCTTTCTTTCTTTCTTTCTTTCTTTCTTTTCTTCTTTCTTTCTTTCTTTCTTTCTTTCTTTCTTTCTTTCTTTCTTCTTTCTTTCTCTTCTCTCTCTCTCTCTTTCTTTTCTCTCTCTCTCTTTTCTTTCTTCTTTTCTTCTTTTTTCTCTTTTTCTTCTTTCTTTCTTTCTCTCCTCTCTCTTCTTCTTTCTATTTTCTTTCTTTTCTCTTCTGTTTCCTTCTTTCCTCTTTTCCACTTTCTTTCTTTTCTTCCTTCTTTCCCTCTTTTCCTCTCCCTTTTCCTCTTTCTTTTTCTTTCTTCCTTCCTACTCTTCTTCTTTCTGTTCTTTCTTCTTTTTCTCTCCACTTCCTATATTTCTCCTTCCTCCTTCCATCTCTCCTTCACTTCCTCTTTCATTCCCTCCCTTTCTCCTTCCTCCCTCCCACTTTCCCTCCCTCCCTAGCATGGGAAATTCACTGTATTTTCCTAAGCAACTTTGCAGAAACGTGTACTTGCCTGACTGCCTTTACTACTCTCTCTCTCTCTCTCTGTCTCCCCCAGTTGCTGGATGGCATGGGAACCCTCCTTGGGCGCCTTCTATGGGCCGGCCGGCTTCATCGCTTTCATCAACTGCATGTACTTCCTGAGCATCTTCATACAGTTGAAACGACACCCAGAGCGCAAGTACGAGCTCAAGGAGCCCACGGAGGAGCAGCTGCGGCTGGCAGCCACCGAGAACGGCGACACGCATGCCCAGGACTCGCTGTCCTTGTCCCTGATCTCCACGTCAGTCCTGGAGAATGAACACACGTTCCAGGCCCAGCTGCTGGCCGCAAGCCTCACCTTGGCCCTGTATGTCACACTGTGGCTTTTCGGGGCCCTGGCTGTGGCCCTCTACTACCCTTTGGACCTGGTGTTCAGCTTCTTTTTTGGGGCCACATGCCTGAGCCTCAGTGCCTTCCTTGTGGTCCAACACTGTGTCAACCGTGAGGATGTCAGGCTGGCCTGGATCATGACCTGCTGCCCAGGCGGTGGCAGTTCCTACTCAATGCGGGTCAACTCGGTACCTCCCCCGGCCTCTGCCATGGGACCCAATGGGGAGGCCCCTAAGTGCCACAACAGCAGCGCAGAATCCTTGGGCACCAACAAGAGTGCCTCGAGCTTAAAGAACTCATCATCACAGGGCTGCAAGTTGACCAACCTGCAGGCCGCAGCGGTGCAATGCCAAAGCAACTCGCTCCAGCTGCATGCCACGCCACAGCTGGACAACAGCCTGACCGAGCACTCGGTGGACAATGACATCAAGATGCATGTGGCTCCCCTGGAGGTGCAGTTTCGTGCCAACGTGCACCCCAACCGCCACCATAAGAACAGGAGCAAAGGGCACCGGGCTAGCCGTCTAACGGTGCTCCGGGAATATGCCTATGATGTACCCACCAGTGTGGAGGGCAGCGTGCAGAATGGGGTACCCAAGAGCCGGCCAGGTGGCACCGAAGGCCACTCGAGGACTCGAAGGGCCTATCTGGCACATAGAGAACGACCCTACAACCCCCCACAGCCGCAGCCACAGTCCCAGCAGCACCCAGACAGCAGTGATGCCTGTAGCACCCTTCCCCAAAGCAGCAGGAGCCTGGAAAAGCCCGTGTCCACCAGCAGCAAAAAGGACTCTGTGCGTAAACCCACTGTCGTGGGGCTAGAGAGTGAGCAGCAGAAGTCCTATGGTCTCAATCTAGCCGTTCAGAATGGACCCCTCAAAAGTGGGGCGCAGGATGGACCCCCTTTGGGCATGCACAGCACTCCTGGCCATGTGCGGACTGGATTATGGAAACACGAAACCACCGTGTAGGAGCGTGGATGCATGTACCAGGGGGGGGCATGTACAGGCTTGACATGTCCCACCACTGAAATCTGTGATCTCCACATTCCTTTAAGCTACCAACACGTGAAAACAAAAACTGTTTACAGTCTCTCTTTTGGGGGTTCAGAAGGATATTTTTTGGGGGGGAGAAGAAACTTCCCTGTTGGGGATTTGTCTGCATTTTCTAGCCTCCTCTGGTTGCCTTTTTATTTTATTTTATTTTATTTTTTTCAAGACTTTGGGAAAGCAACATTTTAGTTGTCAAAACACCAGCAGGAATTGGGGGAGTCTGAAAAATCTCATTTTTTGGAACCTGTATTAGCTACTAAGCATTTCAGGCTTGTATTTAATAAAAGAAATAGGTGTTTGTTATTGTGTCAGATTTTGTTTTGATATTTTACTGCAGAAAAACTCGGTGCCAGCTTAAATGAAAACAAGACTCTAGGATGTGCTTTTTATTTGACTTACCACACAGTTCGTACATGCAACCTTGCAGTACCTCCACCCGGGTGCCGCTTACCCCCACCAATAACTCATATCATGGGTTATTTTTATTATTTAATTTTGGATTGGGAGGTTATACCCAGTGGTGCTCAGGGCTTACTTACTCTTGGGTCTGTGCTCAGGGATTACTCCTGGTACTGGGATAGAACCCGGTACAGCCTTTGCAAGGCAAGTGCCCTATCCATCATACTATCTCTCCAACCCCACTCTAGGAGATTTTAATAAGACTTACAGAACAAATCATCAGATTTTTACTTGAGTAGCTTTACTCGTGCCACTTAAATCACTGATTGATGTAATTGATATAGGTGCTTTGTTTTTGTTTTGGACCACAACCATCAGTGCTTAGGGGTTACTTGCTTGGGGGACCATATGGCATGCTAGGGATCGAACTTGAGTTGGTCAGGTCCAAGGCCTACCTACTGATTGTACTGTCACTTTGGCCCTTATATAGTTTTAATTGCTTCAGAAATGTTATGAATCTGAAAACTTGTCCTTAGGAGGAATCTTAAGAGACTGGGAGAGTTTAGGAGGAACACTGGGACTGTAGTGTTTGTGGGAAACAAATCCTTAAGTGGAGGATGTGGTGCCGAAAATAAAAGTAAAAAAATGTGTTAATAGATCAGTATTTTTTGCCTAATCTTTTATTTTGGAAATACAAAGAAGCCACTTAAAATATATACCACATATAAATTAAAAAAATTGAATTGAGGCCATTGGTAATTAAGTGACCATATAAGTTGCATTACAATAGCCCCTCACTTTGCCTAGAGCACCCAACCTGTCCACCACTTGATTAGAGTCACTTCTAATTCATTTTTGTCCCCACTCACTAGGTTCAAAAGCACTGGGGAAGGGGGGGTGTTCTTTTTATGACTGAAACCCAACTACAAACATGTTCATTATCACGGTGTTTAAATAAAGATAATATTTTTTTAAAAAAAGAAAAAACTTACACTTCTGCTGAGCCAAAAAATAAAATTTAAGGGCTTATCATTAGGCTCCATCGCACGGCTTTGTTGCTTTTTTGATTTTTAGACAACACCCAGTGATGTTCAGGGCTTATTCCTGGCTCTGTACTCAGGAATTGCTCCTAGTGGTGCTCAGGGACAATATGGGTTGCTGCAGATAGAACCCAGGTTGGCTGTACAAGGAAAGCACCCTCCCTACTGTCGTCTCTCTAGGACCAGCTTTGGTTCATTATAGACTACATAGAAGTGAGATCGGCCAGACATTAAAAAAAATCTGAATGGGGCCCGGAGAGATAGCACAGTGGTGTTTGCCTTGCAAGCAGCCGATCCAGGACCAAAGGTGGTTGGTTCGAATCCCGGTGTCCCATATGGTCCCCCGTGCCTGCCAGGAGCTATTTCTGAGCAGACAGCCAGGAGTATCCCCTGAGCACCGCCGGGTGTGGCCCAAAAACCAAAAAAAAAAAAAACAAAAAACCAAAAAAAAAATCTGAATGCTGTAAAAACTTTGCTGAAATTGTAATAGTGTTCCTGTATCACTTTATAATATATAATACATTTTAATATATCATTAATATTTAATAGGAATATGTTCTAGTAGGATTTAAAAAGCCATGTTAATACCATTTTTGACACTTTAGTGCCTTTGTAGTAGTTTCTATTTGGGTTTTTTTACGCCTCATGCATTTTCCTCCATCATCCTCTGTATTAGTTTTTTTTTTTTATTTTTTTGCTTTCTGTTATTTTATATTCTAATTTTATAGAATTTTATTTTTATTAGTTTAATCACTGTGTTTAGAAAATGTTTAATGATTGAGTTTTAGTTATATAATTTACACCACCCTTCAGCAGCGCACATTTCTCTCCACCATTGTCCCAGTGTCCCACCCTCCCCTGCCAGCCTTTAGGCAGACATCTTACTTCTCTCTGTTCTTCTCTATTTCTCTTCCTTTTATTTCCCCCCTTTCACACTGATTTGCATTACTGTTAATGAAGGAGTATGGGTCATGCATATCACTTAATCCCTTTTAGTACCCCATTTTTGTCCAGAGTGATCAGTTCCAAGTTTCCTTGTCATAGTGGTCCCTTCTGTACCCTAATTGCAGTGACACATTCACTATATGTGACAAGATTTCTACCATGGACTGGTCTTGATCCTCATCTCTATTGTCTCTGGATATTATTACTGTACTATTTTTTATCTTATATATCACAATTGAGTGAAAATATTCTATGTCTTTTCCTCTCTATGGCTCATTTCATTAAGCATAATAATCTTCATATTCATCCATGTGTAAGCAAATTTTATGCCCTCATTTTCCCTAATGGCTGCACAGTATTCCATTGTGGAAATGTACCACAGCTTCTATAGCCACTTATCAGTTTGGGGCACTTGAGTTGTTTCCAGATTCTGGTTTTTGTACATAGTGCTGTGATGAATATAGGAATGCCGAGGACTTTACTACATGGTGTTTTCGGGTTTCTAGGGTATATCTATAGAAGGGTTATTGCTGGATCGTATGGAAGTTCAATTTCTAGTTTTTTGAGGAATATCCATTTTGTTTTTTCAGTCTACATTCCTACCAGCAGTGAAGGGGAGTCCCTTTCTCCCTGCGTCAAGCCAGCACTGATTCTGGCACTTGTTCTTTGTTATGTGTGCCAGTCTCTGTGGTATGAGATGATACTGCATTATTGTTTTGATTTGCATTTCCTGTTGATTAGGGATGTGGAAAATTTTTTCATGTGCATTTTGGCCATCTATTTCTTCTTTGAGGAAGTGTCTGTTCATTCCCATTTTTTTTGATGGGGTAAGATTATTTTAAGTTCTGTCAGTACCTGGTATATCTTAGATATTAGCTCCTTATCTGAGGAAAGTTGGATGAATAGTTTCCCCCATTCCATGGGTAGTCTTAGTATCCTAGTCATTTTTTCCTTTGAGGTTCAAAAGCATCTCAGTTTAATGTAGTCCCATATGTTTATCTTTGTTTCTACATGCTTGGCCAGTGGTGTTTCATTTTTGAAGATGCCCTTAGCTTCAATGTCATGGAGTATTCTGCCTATGTTTTCTTCTATGTATTTTAAAGTTTCAGGTCTGATATCAAGGTCTTTAATCCATTGTGATTTGACCTTTGTGTATGGGATTAAGAGAGCCTGGGTTAACTCTTTTGCATGTAGCTGGCAAATTTTTCAGCACCACTTATTGAAGAGTTTTTCCTTCTTCCACTTTGTATTTATTGCTCCATATTAAAATTTAATTGATAGGAAACCTATAGTCCTGAATATTCAACTCTTTTCCATTGATCTCAGTCTGTCTTTAGGCCAATACCAGGCTGTTTTAATGACTATTGCTTTGTAATATAAAGTTGGGGAAAGTGGTTTCTCATATTTCAATTGCCAAGGATTGCTTTAGCTATTTATGATCATTTATTTCAAATGAATTCAAGAATGTTTTATCCACCTTTTTTTTTTTTTTTTTTTTCATTTCGTGCCATGCCCTGTGATGCTCAGGGGTTACTCCTGGCTACGCTTTCAGATATTGCTCCTGGTTTGGGGGACTATATGGGATGCCAGAGGTTCGAACTGTGGTCTGTCCTTGGTCAGACACGTGCAAGGCCTTACCACTGTGTCACCGCTCTGGTCTGGCTCCATGTTTTATCCACTTCTTTGAAAAATGCCATAGGTATTTTTATTGGGAATGCATTAAATCTGTACAATGCTTTGCAAAGTATTGACATTTTAATTATATTAATCTTTAAACAGGATATATATTTTTCACTTCCAAGTGTCCTTTCGTTTCTTGAAGCAGTGTTTTATAGTTTTCTTTGTATAGGTCTTTCTTTCAACTCTTTAGTTAAATTGATTCCAAGATACTTGATTCTCTCAGGCACAATTTTGAATGGGATTATTGTTAATATCTTTTTCTTCTCTTTCATTATTTGTGTATATGGATTTTTTGCATATTTTGTAGCTTGCCACTTTACTATATAAGTTTGTTGTTTCTAGAAGCTTTTGATAGACTTTAGGCTTCTGTAGATACAATATCATGTCATCTGCAAAGAGCAAGAACATAATTTCTTTCCTCTGTAGATGCCTTTGATATCTTTTTCTTGCTTACTTTCAGTACTATATTGGATAGAAGTGCAAGAGGGGCAACCCTGTCTTGCCAGATCTTAGAGGAAAGGCTTTTAGTTTTTCCCCATTGAGTATAATGCTTTCTGGAGAGGCATGGTAAATGGCTTTGACAACATTGTGGAAAGTTTCTTCACTTCCCATCTTGTTGAAGTTTTTTTATATCATGAACGAGTACTGGACCTTTCCAAATGCTTTCTCTACATCTATTTATGTAATCATGATTTTTTATTTATATGGTGTATTATATTGGTTGACTTGCATATGTTAAATCATCCTTGCATCCCAGGAATGAATTCTACTTGTTCATGGTGTGTAACATTCTTGGTGAGTGTTGGGTTCTATTTGCTAGTATTTTGTTGAGGATCTTTGCATTTGTGTTCGTCAAAGATATCAGCCTATGTGTGTGTGTGTGTGTGTGTGTGTGTGTGTGTGTGTGTGTGTGTGTGTGTGTGTGTTTGACTGTGGTGTCCCTGTCTGTTTTAGGTATCAGAATGATGTCAGCTTCATAGAAACTATTTAAGAGTGTTACGTGTCTTCATTTTCATTTGTTTCCAGGAATTCATCTCTGACACACTGGTTGTTCAGTAGTGAGCTGTTTAATTTCCAGGTGTTAAAGTTGTCTCTCCATTTCTCTTTGTAATTTACTTCTTTCTTTTTTTGGAGGGGGCGTGAAAGGGAGCACACACCTGGTGTTGCTCAGAGGTTATTCCTGTCTTTAAGATCAGAAATCACTCCTGTTAGGGTCAGGGGATCTTATGGGATGCTGGGTATTGAATTCAGGTTGGTCCCAGGTTGGCCATGTGCAAGGCAAATGCCCTACCCACTGTCTATTGCTCTGGCATCAATTCACTTCAATTTCGAGTGCATCAAAGAAGATAATTGATCCAACTTCTGTCCTTTTGATTTTATGTTTTATGACATAGCATGTGGTCTATCTTGCAGAATGTCTCAATATGCATTAGAGGAGAAAGTATATTCAGCTTTTTTCGGATGAAAATCCCTATAGATATATACTAAGCCACTCTCTTCCATTTCTTTCTTCAAAACCAGTGATAAGATGGCATTGAAGCCCCCCACTACTATTATGTTGCTACTGATATCTTTCTTTAACACTATTAGTAGTTGTTTGCTGGCCCGCAAATGTTTGCTGGCCATTGGGTCCTTATATATTTCAGAGTGTGATTTTTTCCTGATGTACTTATTCCTTGATTATTAAATAATGACCCTTACTGTCTCTTATAAACTTTACAGCTTGGCATCTGTTTTGCTTGATATTAATATGGCTACCCCAGCCTTTTTTTTTTTTAAGGGTTTTTTTTTTTGAAGGACTATTTTCCAACTTTTGACTTTGAGTCAATGTTTTCTCTGACTATTCAAATATTTTCCTTGCAGGCAGCAAAATTTTGGATTCAATATTTTGATCCATTTCACCACCCAGTCTCTCCTGATTACTGCATTTAGTCCATTGACATTAAGAGACATTATTATCATTAGATTTTGTGTCATCTTTTTGTAAAACTTGGGTGTGATTTTGGAGTTTATCTTGCCTTAAAGTAACCCCTTCAGTTTAGTTTAAACCTAAACCTTAAATTTATATTTGAGTCTGTAAACTTCCCTAGCTGCTGTTTATTGTGAAGGTGTGAATACTTTCTTGAATCCTGAATGAAAGTCTGGCTGGGTGAAATATTCTTGGTAAGGTGTTCATTTCATTAAGTTTTCTCACTATTTTGCAGCACTGCCTTCAGGCCTGGAGGGTTGTTTGTGATAAGTCTGCTACAAATCTTTTTTTTTTTTATTTTGATTTCTGGGTCACACACTGTGATGCTCAGAGGTTACTCCTGGCTATGCACTCAGAAATCACTCCTGGCTCAGGATACGGTACAGGACACTGGGGATCGAACCAAGGTCTATCCTAGATCTGCTACTTGCAAGGCAAACATGCTACAGCTATACTATCACTCCAGCCCAAGTCTTCTGTAAATCTTAAGAATACTTTCTTATCTTGTATTTTCTTCTTTGCTCTTGCTGCTTTAAGTAGTTTGTTTCCGTCTGTAGTTTTATCATTGTGATAGAATGTGTTTTGGGATTCTTTTGTTTGGATCTCTTTTAGCTAATTATTTTTTGGTATCCAAAATGTGGGTGCATAAACTCCTTAGCTCTGGGAACTTCTTAGCAATGATATATTTAACTGTTGATTCTTCATGGTGATTTCTTCCTGATACTCTGGGACCACAATGCTGCTTATGTCTTTTCTGCTAAATTTGTTCCAGAGTTCCATTGTTATCTGTTTAGTTATTTCAATTTTTTAATCTCTTCATTTCTTTCTTTATTTTTATTTAAACAACTTTTTACATATATGATTGTGTTTGGATTTCAGTCATGTAAAGAACACCCATCACCAGTGCAACATTCCCATCACCAATGTCTCAAATCTCCCTCCTCCACACCAAACCCCTGCCTGTACTCTAGACAGGCTTTCTATTTCCTGCGTACATTCTCTTTATTAGGATAGTTCGAAACTTAGTTATTTCTCTAACTAAACTCATCCCTGTTTGTGGTGAGCTTCATGAGGTGAGCTGTAACTTGCAGCTCTTTTATCTTTTGTGTCTGAAATTTGTTATTGCAAGAATGTCTTTCATTTTTCTTAAAACCCATAGATGAGTGAGACCATTCTGCGTCTTTCTCTCTCTGACTTATTTCACTCAGCATAATAGATTCCATGTACATCCATGTATAGAATAATTTCATGACTTCATCACTCCTGACAGCTGCATAATATTCCATTGTGTATATGTACCACAGTTTCTTTAGCCATTCATCTGTTGAAGGGTATCTTGGCTGTTTCCAGAGTCTTGCTATGGTAAATAGTGCTGCAATGAATATAGGTGTAAGGAAGGGATTTTTGTATTGTATTTTTGTGTTTCTAGGTTATATTCTTAGGAGTGGTATAGCTGGGTCGTATGGGAGCTCGATTTCCAGTTTTTGGAGGAATCTCCATATTGCTTTCCATAAAGGTTGAACTAGACGGCATTCCCACCAGCAGTGGATAAGAGTTCCTTTCTCCCCACATCCCGCCCAACACTGCTTGTTCTCATTTTTTGTGATGTGAGCCAATCTCTGTGGTGTGAGGTGGTACCTCATAGTTGTTTTGATTTGCATCTCCTTGATGATTAGTGATGTGGAGCATTTTTTTCCTGTGTCTTTTGGCCATTTGTATTTCTTCTTTGTCAAAGTGTCTGTCCAATTCTTCTCCCCATTTTTTGATAGGATTAGATGTTTTTTCTTGTAAAGTTCTGTCAGTGCCATGTATACTTTGGATATTAGCCCCTGATCTGATGGGTATTGGGTGAATAGTTTCTCTCACTCAGTTGGGGGGCTCTTGTATCCTGGCCACTATTTCTTTTGAGGTGCAGAAGCTTCTCAGTTTAATATATTCCCATCTGTTAATCTGCTTTTACTTGCTTGGAGAGTGCAGTTTCCTCCTTGAAGATACCTTTAGTCTCAATGTCTTGGAGTGTTTTACCTACGTGTTGTTCTATATATCTTATGGTTTTGGGTCTGATATCGAGGTCTTTCATCCATTTGGATTTAACCTTTGTAGATGATGTTAGCTGGGGGTCTAAGTTCAATTTTTTTTTGCAAGTGGCTAGCCAGTTGTGCCAACACCACTTGTTGAAGAAGCTTTCTTTGCTCCATTTAGGATTTCTTGACACTTTATCAAAAATTAGGTGATTGTATGTCTAGGGAACATTCTCTGAGTATTGAAGCCTATTTCACTGATCTGAGGGCCTGTCCTTATTCCAATACCATGCTGTTTTGATACTATTGCTTTGTAGTACAGTTTAAAGTTGGGGTAAGTAATGTCTCCCATATTCTTTTTCCCAATGATTGCGTTAGCTATTCTAGGGTGTTATTGTTCCAAATAAATTTCAAAAGTGCCTGATCCACTTTGAAGAACATCATGGGTATCTTTAGAGGGATCGCATTAAGTCTGTACAATGCTTTGGGGAGTTTGCCATTTTAATGATGTTAATCCTGCCAATCCATGAGCAGGGTATGTGCTTCTATTTCCACATGTCCTCTCTTATTTCTTGGAGCAGAGTTTTATAGTTTTCTTTGTATAGGTCCTTCACATTTTTAGTCAAGTTGATTCCAAGATATTTGAATTTGTGTGGCACTATTGTGAATGGGGTTGTTTTCTTTATGTCCATTTCTTTCTTATTTCTATTGGTGTATAGAAAGGCTATTAATTTTTGTGTGTTAATTTTGTAGCCTGCTACCTTGCTATATGAGTCTATTGTTTCTAGAAGCTTTTTCGTAGAGACTTTAGGGTTTTCTAGGTAGAGTATCATGTCATCTGCAAACAGTGAGAGCTTGACTTCTTCCTTTCCTATCTGGATCCCCTTGATATCTTTTTCTTGCCTAATCACTATAGCAAGTACTTCCGGTGCTGTGTTGAATAGGAGTGGTGAGAGGACAGCCTTGTCTTGTGCCAGAATTTAGAGGAAAGGCTTTCAGTTTTTCTCCATTGAGGACAATATTTGCCTCTCACTTGTAGTAGATGGCCTTAACTATATTGAGAAAGGTTCCTTCCATTCCTGTCTTGCTGAGAGTTTTGATCAAGAATGGGTGTTGGACCTTGTCAAATACTTTCTCTGCGTCTATTGATATGATCATATGATTTCTATATTTTTTGTTGTTGATGTTGTGTGTTATGTTGATAGATTTACGGATGTTAAACCAGCCTTGCATTCCTGGGATGAAACCTACTTTATCGAAGTGGAAGATCTTCTTAATGAGGCATTGAATCCTATTTGCCAGGATTTTGTTGAGGATCTTTGCATCTGTATTCATCAGCGATATTGGTCTGTAATTTTCTTTTTTGGTATCATCTCTGTCTGATTTAGGTATCAAGGTGATGTTGGCTTTATAAAAGCTATTTGGAAGTGTTCCTGTTTTTTCAATTTCATGAAAGAGTCTTGCCAGGATTGGTAGTAGTTCCTCTTGAAAGGTTTGAAAGAATTCATTTGTAAGTCCAACTGGGCCTGGGCTTTTGTTTTTGGGCAGACATTTGATTACTGTCTTAATTTCTCAGTAGTGATGGGTGTGTTTAGTTATGCTACATCCTATTCCTTCAACCGTGGAAGATTATAAGAGTCCAAAAATTTATCCATTTCTTTCAGGTTTCATTTTTAGTGGCATAGAGTTTCTCAAAGTAGTTTCTGATTACCCTTTGGATCTCTACCATATCAGTAGTGATCTCTCCTTTTTCATTCCTAATACGAGTTATCAAGTTTCTTTCTCTTTTCTGTTAGTTTTGCCAGTGGTCTATCAATCTTGTTTATTTTTTCAAAGAACCAAATTCTGCTTTCGTTGATCTTTTGGATTGTTTTTCGGGTTTCCACTTCATTGATTTCTGCTCTCAGCTTTGTTATTTCCTTCTGTCTCCCTATTTTTGGGTTCTTTTGTTGAGTAATTTCTAATTCTATGAGCTGTGTCATTAAGCTATTCAGGTATGCCCCATCTTTCCTGATGTGTGCTTGCAAAGCTATATATAAATTTTCCTCTCAGTACCGCTTTTGCTGTGTCCCATAGGTTTTGATAGTTTGTGTCTCCATTGTCATTTGTTTTCAGGAAGGTTTTGATTTCTTTTTTGATTTTATCTTGAACCCACTGGTTATTCAGTATTAGGCTGTTTAACTTCCAGGTATTAAAGTTTTTCTTCTATGTCCCTTTGTACTTCACATATAATTTCAGGGTCTTGTGGTCAGCGAAGGTAGCCTGCAAACTTTCTATCCTCTTGATATTATGGAGGTATGTTTTATGTGCTAGCATGTAGTCTATCCTGGAGAATGTCCCATGTACATTAGAGAAAAATGTGTATCCAGGCTTCTGGGGTGGAGTGTCCTCTATATATCTACTAGGCCTCTTTCTTCTATTTCTCTTTTCAGGTCTAGTATATTCTTATTGGGTTACAGTCTGGTTGACCTGTCAAGTGTTGACAATACCATGTTGTGGTCTCCCACAATTATTGTGTTTTTATTGATATTATTTTTTAGATTTGTCAACAATTTTATTAAATATTTTGCTGGCCCCTCATTCAGTGCATATATGTTTAGGAGAGTGATTTCTTCCTGCTCTATGTATCCCTTGATTAATACAACATGTCTACCTCTGTCCCTTACAACTTTCCTAAGTATAAAGTTTGCATCATCTGATATTAGTATGGCCACTCCAGCTTTTTTATGGGTGCTATTTGCTTGGATGATTTTCCTCCAACCTTTTATTTTGAATCTATGTTTGTTCTGACTATTCAGGTGCGTTTCTTGTAGGCAGCAGAAGGTTGGGTTGAGTTTTTTTGATCCATTTAGCCACTCTGTGTCTCTTAACTGGTGTATTTAGTCCATTGACATTGAGAGAAAGTTTTGTTCTGGGAGTTAGTGCCATCTTTATATCGAAGTTTGGTGTGTCTGTTGGTCAGCCTTGTCTTAAAGTAGTCCGTTCAGTTTTTCTTTTAAGAATGGTTTTGAGTCTGTAAAGTTTCTGAGCTGTTGTTTGTCTGTGAAACCATGTATTGTTCCTTCAAACCTGAAAGTGAGTTTTGCTGGGTGCAGTATTCTAGGCGAAGCATTTATTTCATTGAGTTTTGTCACTATGTTTTACCACTGCCTTCTGTCCTTGAGTGTTTCCGGTGACAGGTCTGCAGTAAATCTCAAGGATGTTCCCTTGAATGTAATTTCTCTTTTCGATCTTGCTGCTTTCAGAATTCTGTCTCTATCTGTGGGATTCATCACTGTGACTAAGATCTGTCTTGGGGTGTTTTTTCTGCGGCCTCTTTTAGTTGGTACTCTTCAGGCATGCAGGATTTGATCGCATGTATTCTTTAGCTCTGGTAGTTTCTCTTTAATGATGTTCTTGACCATTGATTCTTTCTGGAGATTTTCTTGCTGAGTCTCTGGGACGCCAATGATTCTTAAGTTGTTTCTGTTGAGCTTATCATTGACTTCTATTTTCATCTGTTCCCATTCTTTGAGTAATTTTTCCATTGTTTGATCATTTGCTTTAAGGATTTTTTTTCCAATTTCTTCTGCAGTATGGAATTGTTATTCATCTCATCTTCCAGTGTAGTAATTCTATCCTCAGCTGCTGCTAACCTGTGGGAAAGCTCAACCATGTTTTTCATCTACTGAGTTTTTCAGACCTGATATTTGAGCTGAAATTTCAGTTTGGAGTTTTTCTGATTTCTATCTTCATATTCTCTTGATTCTTGTTAGTGTTTTCTTCTTTAAGTTCTTTGAACATCTTCTATATTTTGACTTAAACTTCTTATCTGAGAGACTGACTAGTTGGTTGGTCATGTTCAAATCATCAGAGTTGCCATCGTCATTCTCTATGTCTGGCGATGGCCTGCATTGTTTCCCCATTGTCACTCTTGTATTGTGGGTTTTCCTATGCATTGTGGTTGTATTAACTGGCTAAATAATGTGCAAGGCCGTGAAGCGGAGCAACCGTGCTCCTTTGGCTCCTCCATTTCTGGCCCTGTGAACTCACCTCCAGGGAAGGCTTCAGGGAAGGCAAGCTGTCCTGTCCGCAGATGAGCCACACCCAGGATGAAACCAGGCCGAAAATGCAGCACAGCACAGAAGACAGGCAGATAGGAATGCTGGCATATGAGTTCCAGCAGAGTTCAGGGGCTTTCCCTTTCTGGGCGTGTAGACTCACCTCCAGGGAATGCTCCAGGGAAGGCAAGCCATCTGCAGATGAGCCACAACAGGGCGAAATCAGGCCGAAAATGCAGCACAGCACAGAAGACAGGCAGATAGGAATACTGGCATCTGAGTTCCAACAGAGTTCAGGGGCTTTCCCTTTCTGGGCATGTAGACTCACCTCCAGGGAATGCTCCAGGGAAGGCAAGCCATCTGCAAATGAGCCACAACAGGGTGAAATCAGGCCGAATATGCAGCACAGCACAGAAGACAGGCAGATAGGGGTGCTGGCATCTGAGTTCCCAGAAGTTCTTTAGAACTTTAATCCTCTGATGCAGGCAGGATCGCCGGGAGGAACGCTGATAAAATCCAGTCTCCGGCAGCTGGAAATCATGTGGCCCAAGATACCTTCTGCGCCCTTCTGACTCTTGGCCGAAATCAACAAGAATCAGTGTGTGTATATCCCAACCCACCTCTGAAGCAGGCAGGATCACCATCAGGAACCCTGATGAAATCCAGTCTCAGGCAGCTGAAAACAGCATGACCATTTATTTATTTATTAAGGCTCTTTTCAGCTTTTTTTGTATGGTAGTGTTGTACTGCTCATCTTCCTGCTCACTGATTCTGTCCTCAGCAGCTCTTACTCTGCTGGTGAGGTCTTCCAGTGAGTTTTTAATTTTCCTACCAAGTTTTTTATTTCTATTTTTTCTGTTTGAAGGTTTCTCATTTCTACTTTTATATCCTCTTAAATCTTATTGACCTCCTCCTGTTCCATGGTTTCTTTGCGTTCTTTGAACATCCTTAGTATTTCTTCTCTAAAGTCCTTCTCAGAGAAGCTATTTAAGTGTCAGGTTGGATCTTCATAACTACCTTCTGTGTTCACTAAATTTGGAGGAGTTTTGCATTGCTTAATAGCCATGTGACCTTTGCAGTTTAGTGATTTTTTTTTAAGTGATGAACTGTGGCTCACTAACAGGAAGAAATGCTCAGCTGCTCCGCTTTGCTCTGTGGCTGCTCTAATCTCACAGGGCCACTCACATGGTGCAGGATGCACCCTGGTACATGAAGTTTCCCAGTGAAAATTGATCAGTTGGATGAATTAGTTGCCTGCTTTCACCCACACCCAAGTTTGTCATGTAGCCTCCTGAGTTCTCTCCTCACTGCCACCTTTTGTATTATTATGGAATGTTAATGAAGAGTCCTCAGGCCTGGACCAGTGCCGTGTATTTCCACCTGCTCTAGATTATTGAACTTGGGGAGGGGATTCTTTCTTCTCATATATAAACATGTCCTTTTTTTAATGCTAAAGAACTGATTGGTTTATAGTGGCTTAGTATGTGCTCAGTGGTAGAAACCTGCATGTGTGAGGACCTAGTTACATGCCCTCTCAATGCAAAAGTAAGTGTAAAGGGATTTTTTGGGGGGATGCAAATTCATTTATGCTCAGGGGTTACTCAGATCAGATATCGCTCCTGACTTGGGGAACCATATGGGACGCCAGGGATCAAATGTTGGTTTGTTCTGGGTCATCCGCGTGCAAGGCAAGTTTCCTACCACTATACTATTGCTCCAGCCCCTTAAAGTTTTTTTTTAAACTTTATTTATATTAATTGATTAGCTTTTGGGCCACATCCAGTGGCGCTCAGGGATTACTCCTAGCTATGTGCTCCTGGTGTGCTCCGGGGACCATTTAGAATGCCGGGAATTGAATCGGGTCCCTCCTGGTTGGCCTCATGCAAGATAAATACCCTACTGCTGTGCTATCTCTCCTGCCCCAACTTAAAGTTTTTTCAAAAGTATATTACAAGGATTTATGCCAACAGTTATAACTGATTGCTAACTGCTCACAGGCCTGACATCTGTTCTTCAATTCAGTGGGATTTTTTTCTGGAGATTTTAGTGTGTTTCAGTAAGTGCCTTTTTGCATTCAACTCTTGACAGGCCTGGGGTGCCTAAACCAATAGCACAGCCACCATTTCATTCATTAATCTGTTTCTCTGGCCTTTGTCAGTTCTGTATATGGGAAATACTTTGTTCTTTTTATTCTCCTACCTAGCTGCAGGAAGTGAGACATCTTTCTTCGTGGAAAAATCTACCATTCAGTAAGTATGTATGATTTTCAGCATATAGATAATAGCAGGAAAGAAGCCTGGAGATAAGAATGATGTGATGATACATCAAAAAAGAAAAATATTTGGAATTAAATGAAACTTTCACCAAAAGTGCCCGGTGATTTGATATTCAACATATAGAAAGTGACAAGTGATGGTTTTATGCATTATGTTCTTGGTATTGTGTCAGATTAAAATTGGACGCTCATGTATAGAAAGTGAATGAAACAGGAAAAATCCCATTATCACTCATGATTTATGGCTTGTAGTTGGCTGAGGGTTTGTTACTTTTTAAGAAATCAAAACAATTTAAAATGTCTCCATTTCCTTAAGAGTTATGCATGCTTATTTCCCTCATTTATGAATTTTGGCAGTGAAGATCGGACCTGCTGAACTTGAATAAAGTTTTTGCTACAGCTGGGACCAGGGTTATGTCTGACAACCTCACAGCTACTGTGCAGAGTTACTATACAGTTTGGCAAAGCCACTTTTTTCTGCTAAGTTGAAAGAAGCCTTTGGAGGGAGGCTGTGGGGGCCTTTATTTTCATCTTGATTTGCATTTTACTCATCATTGATCTCCACCATCTATTCTGTGTTGCTTGACCATTTAGATAGCTTTAGTTCATACCTTGTTTTTCAATCTCTAAAGCAAGTTGCTTTGCTCTGTATGGCAAATGCTTCTATTAGTTCTGACATTCATTCTTATTTTTTTTTTGGTTTGGTTTTGTTTTTTTTTGGGGGGGGGCACAGCTGGTGATGCTCAGGAGCTACTCCTGGCTATGTGCTCAGAAATTGCTCCTGGCTTGGGGGACCATATGGGATGCCTGGGGATCAAACCGCAGTCCATCCTAGGTCAACTGTTTGCAAAGCAAATGCCCTACCGCTGTGCCACTGCTCTGGCTCCTCTTTTTTTGAAGAAGAAGATTTGGATCTCAGTTGGTCATACTAAGGGTTTACTCCTGGCTCTGCACTCAGGGCTTATTCCTGGCAGAGTTTAGAAAGCTTATGTGGTGTGGGATTCAACCCCAACGAGGTGCATGCAAGTATTATCTCTTTGGCCCCAGATTCATGATTTCTTTAAAATAAAAAAATTAATTTGGGGGCCCGGAGAGATAGCACAGCGGCGTTTGCCTTGCAAGCAGCCGATCCAGAACCTAAGGTGGTTGGTTCAAGTCCCGGTGTCCCATATGGTCCCCTGTGCATGCCAGGAGCTATTTCTGAGCAGACAGCCAGGAGTAACCCCTGAGCACCGCCGGGTGTGACCCAAAAACCAAAAAAAAAAAAATTAATTTGGGGGCATATACGTTGCTAGGAATACTCAGTCACTCAGGTCAGAAGGTCAGCCATATGGTGATATGAAGTGCCTCATGACCTTGGGTGGACCAATCATGTGATCCAGCATTTCCAAGGATCTCTCTGGTCCCCAAGGTTGCCTGTTTTACTCTTGATTGTGTTCTTTGATGCACAGTAGATATCCCCCCCTTTTTAAAAATTGAATCAATTGTTGAATCAATCAATTCAACTGAATCAAAATGAACTACAAATTTACTCCCAATTGGCCTGGAGCAGTGCCAGGGCATTTGCCTTGCATGCAGGCAACTGGGGATAGACCTTGATTCGATTCCCAGCATCCCATATGGTCCCCAAACCAGGAGCGATTGATGAGTGCATAGCCAGGAGTAACCCATGAGCATCACTGGATATGCACCCCCCCAAAAAAAATAAGTTTTTTTAAATTTTGGGCCACACCCATTGATAATCAGGGGTTACTCCTGGCTATACACTCAGAAATCATTCCTTGGTTGGGGGGACCATATGAGATGCTGGGGATTGAAACCAGGTCCCTCCTGGGTCAGCCGCATACAAGGCAAATGCCCTACTGTTGTGCTATCGCTTCAGCCCCATATGATACCTGTCTTTTGAGACAAATTTTCTTTTATGTTGATAAAAATTAGATTGAATTTACCACACTTTTACTGATAGAATATCATGAATATCACTTTAACTCTTGTCAGCACGTGTCCTGGTTCATAGTGGTCATTTCCTTTTCTCATTGTCATAATGGCCTCTTCCCCTGATATAATCCATCACTCCCTAGTGGTAAACTTCTTACTATGGACCAGTTTTGTTTCTTACTATGGACTGCTTTGTTTCTATAGCCTTTGGGCTTTGGTTTTCCCCTACTATGCTTTTTAATATCCCACATGTGATATGAGTGAGGTCATTCTGTGTCTGTCCTTTTTCCTCTGACTAACTTCATGTAACACAGTATTCTCCAAATTCATCCATCTATGTGACAGCAAATTTCATGACTTTCTTTTATTTTTTGTTTGAGTAGTATCCCATTGTATTTATGTACCATGCCTTCTTTACCCTATTCTTGGACACGTTTTGATTTAATGTTATTAATCTGATTTTATCTTTCTGATTTTTGGGAGGAGTGGCACAATTGGCAGTGCTTGTAGGTTTCTCATTCTGATTCCCTGAGAAATCATGCAGTGCTGGGGATTGAACCTGGGGTCTTCTGCCTGTGAATCACCCTGCAGTCTAGCTCAGCACTCCTGCACTCTATTCCAGTGAACTCTCTTTTTACTTTTGCTTGTTCTTGATATTTTTAGGGCAAGTAATTTTTTTTTGATGATCTAATGACATGAAGTATTTTTTCATTGATTACATTAAAATTTTGATGCCTCATATTTGATCTTTGATTTCTTTTAAGTTTATCTTTGAGTATTGTCAGTTAACACTCAGGGGTTACTCCTGGCTATGTGCTCAGAAATTGCCCCTGGCTTGGGGGAACATATGGGACACCAGGGATAGAACCGAGGTCTGTCCTTGGTCAACCACGTGCAAGGCAAATACCCTACTGCTGTGCTATTGCTCCGGCCCCATGTGGTACTTCTCTATAGAAACAAATTTCTTTTTATATTGATAAAAATTAGATTAAATTATGGCACACTCCAAAGACGCTTGTCTTGCACATGCTGGCCCTGGATTCAACTCCCAGTGCAACCTTTGGTCTCCCAAGCCTCAAACAGGCATGATCCATGAGTGTAGAGCCAGAGTAATT
This sequence comes from Suncus etruscus, assembly GCF_024139225.1. NCBI lineage: Eukaryota > Metazoa > Chordata > Mammalia > Eulipotyphla > Soricidae > Suncus > Suncus etruscus. Next base: position 18,055,682 of record NC_064863.1, on the reverse strand, counting down.
TTGACTATTACTAAGAACAACTCCTTAAACCTGTCAACAGGTGAGTTCTCTTTGTTCCAGTTTACTGCTCTCCTACCTCTCTGATTTTATAGTTGAAAACTTGTTTATTTAGGTGACACATTTCCTTCACAAATCACAGTTATGTGAGATTGTGCAATGCTTGTCTTACCTCCTGGTTTATTGCATTCAGCATAGTTTAACTCTGGGAACATCTTTGATGTGGCAAAGGGCAGCTTTCTTTTTTTTTTTTTTTTTTTTTTTTTTTGTTTTTTGGGCCCCACCCGGTGACGCTCAGGGATTACTCCTGGCTATGCGCTCAGAAGTCGCTCCTGGCTTGGGGGACCATATGGGACGCTGGGGGATCGAACCGAGGTCCGTCCTAGGCTAGCGCAGGCAAGGCAGGCACCTTACCTCTAGCGCCACCGCCCGGCCCCAAAGGGCAGCTTTCTTGACAAGATGGTATCCATTTTTTCAGCAGGTCACTCTGAGAATGGCATATTCTTACTGTCTTCCTGGAACCTCATAATCTCTTCATTTTCTCCATGGATACCATCTTTTTTTTGGGGGGGGCACACCCGGCGGTGCTCAGGGGTTACTCCTGGTTGTCTGCTCAGATATAGCTCCTGGCAGGCATGGGGGACCCTATGGGACACCAGGATTCGACCCAACCACCTTAGGTCCTGGATCGGCTGCTTGCAAGGCAAACACCGCTATGCTATCTCTCCGGGCCCCATGGATACCATCTTTATGTAGTATGGTTTCCTGGACAGACAACGTTATTCTACTGGACAGTACAGAACCCAATCTAGGGCAGATTTTGTCATCTGGGGGGAACTTATGCTAAACTCAGTTTATTTTAAAAATTGGAATAGTCTGTTGTGATGCTTTCTGACATCTAGTTCTCTACAGAGTGAGGGAAGCAAGAAAAATGGAAACATAGAACAGAATTCTGAAGGGTTTTGAGAGCTGGGTTGGGAAATTTCCTGAGATTTTACCTCAGTCCCTCTCTGAGTTCTGTGGTCCACACTCCATGTTGAATCTGTCACCCCTCTATTTTCTATTTTGTATTTTAATTTGACTTCTGTTACTTGCATTGCCAAAGAATTTACTGTTAATACTGGTAGAATTGCTGGCTTCCTTCTTTGTCTGCTTCTTTGAGATCAGACATCTGTTTTGAATGAATGTTTGATGGAAGAATTACTGGATCTGACATTCCAGTACTGCAATTCCTTTTGTTTTGTATAAATACTCCTAATTCATTTTTATCATCTGTGTAAAAATGTCTCATGCTAATGTGAATATAATTTGTAGCACCATAATTATGTGGATTTTAGAAATGATTTTAGCCATTACCCTACTTGATGGAGGTTCAGAAAGGAAAAAGCCACATTTCTTCAGGCAAAATCAAATCTGCCAACCTCATGCATCACACTTGATATTCTGCAGGTGAGGTTTGCTTTGCAGCTAAAGTTATTTTTTTCATATGAACAGAAGATTTTTTGAATGCTAATTCTTAATTCAAAAAGAAGTAATATAACTGAAAAGCTATTCAGAGGTAAAAAATGCTCTTCAATTTTTTTTTTACTTTCTATTGAATATTATTCATTTAGCACTCATCTTTGAATATTGCAATTCCTTTTGACTCATCAAAAACACTTTTTCAGTCACAAAGTAAAAGCCAGGCTTTAAGAGTTTAACAGTTCATAGGCATCTATTTATAATTTTATATTTCTGCTCTAGGGAAGTAGTTCTGTACATGATCTTAGGATGGAAGTCTCCCAGCCTCTGAGGATCATTGGAGAAGATGCCCAATAGGTGAATAGCTGTTTTCCAATTGGAGTAAAGTATCATATACTAATTTGTAAAAGAATCAGCCAAGGATCTGATAGACTAAGAATTACAGAAGAGGTGAGAAACTTAGGGAACAGATTGCAAAAGCGCAAGCGCTGGGGGCTGCTGTTGTCTTTCTGAGAAAGAGTAGTTCTGAATCTCATCCTGACAAAGGGCATCCCCAGTCAGAGACCCAGAAAGATTGATTTCTATTCTTAGAAACTGTGGCTCGGGGCTGGGCGGTGGCGCTAGGGGTAAGGTGCCTGCCTTGCCTGCGCTAGCCTTGGATAGACCACGGTTCTATCCCCCGGCGTCCCATATGGTCCCCCAAGCCAGGAGCAATGTCTGAGCGCATAGCCAGGAGAAAACCCTGAGCGTTACCGGGTGTGGCCCAAAAACCAAAAAAATAAAAAAAAAAAAAAGAAACTGTGGCCCAACTTATTGGGGTTCAAATAACCCCAAATCCCTGTACACAGACTAGTGTGTACAAACATGGACTCCCTATTCATGCTCCTCTAGATTATTTGTTTGGTGGCATATGCAGTGATGCTCAGGGAGCAATCTTGGCTCTGTACAAAGGAATTAACTCCAGGTGGTACTCAGCGGACTATAGGGTATCAGGGATTGAACCTGCCTTGGCTACATGCAAGGCGAGTGCCCTATCAGCTGTGGTATTGGCCCATTCTGAAACCTCTGAACATGTAGCCTCACACAGAAAACAGGATTTGCAAGTATGATTAAGTTAAGGACCTTGAAATGGGGAGGTTGACCTGTCTCATGCATGTGGACCCAATGGAATAGGAAGTATCTTTTAGAAAAGGGTCAGGAGGTGGAAAATGAGGGGTGTTGGGGGTGGAAGCAGAAATCAGTCATTAAGAAGTGAAAGAATAGGCAAGAATTGTGTTCTCTCTCAGAACCTGTAGACATCTTACTTTCAGAATTGTGAAGTAAACATTCAAGTGTTAATGAGAAATAACAGATAATCAGTGTGAGTGTGTGTGTGTGTGTGTATGTGTGTGTGTGTTTTCTTTTTTTTTTTTTTGTGGTTTTTGGGTCACACCCGGCAGTGCTCAGGGGTTACTCCTGGCTCCATGCTCAGAAATTGCTCCTGGCAGGCACAGGGGACCATATGGGACGCCGGGATTCGAACCGATGACCTTCTGCATGAAAGGCAAACACCTTACCTCCATGCTACCTCTCCGGCCCCATGTGTGTGTTTTCATACCCAACACTGTTCAGACATTACTTCTGTGCTCAGGAGGGACCCCTGGCCATATTGGCCACAGACTAGTGCTTCAGTAACAAAGTTCTGAGAAAAACTGAGATGAACTTAGTTGGGAAACACTGACTGAAGGTGAGGAGAAGACTAGAGGGGTGCTTAGTTAAATAAGGACCTCACAGGAAAGACTGGCAATAAGTTTACACAAGCCCCACTCTTGTGAATCTATTGTAGCAGTGAGGGCCTATCAGGTTGGGTTTGACAAAGACATGGTATCAACTTTCTGTCATTAAAGATTGTATTCCAAGTGACTACGCACATCTATGTCAAGGAAATGGATGCAGAGCAGAGCCTGGAGAGTTCAAAGCTAAAGTATGTCAGTTCCAATGGAAGTAAAACTCGTCCCCCTTTCTTCAACATGTCAATTCTGACAAGCCAGAACCACCTTCAGATGGACAAGAGACAGAGACAGAAAAATGGAGAAGCTAACCACTGCACCTTCATCCTTCTAGGCTTGGGTGGCTCATTACTGTAGAAAGCTGAAGTAGATTCAGTCTTCATTATCTTACATTATACTTTTTTTGGGGGGGCCACACCGGCGGTGTTCAGAGTTACTCCTGCCTTTATGTTCAGAAATTGACCATGGCAGTTCAGGAGACCATATGTGATGCTGGGAATCAAACCTGGGTCCACCCTGGTTTGGCTGCATGCAGGGCAACAGCCCTACCATAGTGTTATCTCTCTGACTCCTCTTGTACTATACATTCTAATGAGTCAATGTTTGTTAATAATGTAAAGGAACCACAGACTCTCCCAGAATTTCTTTTCTACAGAGAATTTTTGTATCACTAAATCAAGTTTAGATCTAATAAGAAAAAAAACCTCTAGTTATACTACTTGCATTTTCTTTAATTGTATGAAAGTTTCCTAACATGTGGAAATCAGATATAATGGTACAATCTGTTAAGAACTGAATTACCCACCAATTCTTCTGTTAAAGTTTAACTTTGTGGATACTGGCGTTTGAAATTAGAGCTCACCAGGTCCTATCCTGAGGACGAATTCCTCCTTTGTTTTCTTTATATTAAAACTCTTTTTCTTTAAATTGTATCATCATGAGTTGTAAAGTTGCAAAGACCCTCATGATTGAGTTTTAGGCCTAAAATATCCCGATAGCAATCTTTCCACTAATGTCCCCAGTTCCCATATTTCCTTCCTGTGACCAATTAAACACTGTGACAGGTATATTTCCCCCCATCCACCATTGTCCTAGTGTTTCCTTTCCTAGAGTATGCTTTACCCTACTCCACTCCACACACACACAAAACACAAACACACATACACACCACACACACACACACACACACACACACACACACACACCACTATTGAAGACCAGTTCTCCTATTCTTTGTGTCTTTTGCCTTTGGTCTATTAATATTTCCTTAGAAAGCTCTTTTTATATTCCTTAAATGAGAGAGATCACTAAATCTCTTCTGCTTTCTGACTTCAGAATTAATCCTTCTTTGTGGAAAGTATAGGGGAATATTGCCAGATGTGCTCTGGAGACTCAAGGAACCCTCCTGGGAATGAGGGATGCTGATGGTTTAATATAATGTTTCCATGATTGAGTTCTATAGTACCAGGGATAACCCAGTATCCACAGTGATGCAGTGGTTTGGGACCTCCAGGTTTACACCAGCATATTCAGGAGCCCATATGTGGTGTTAGGGATTGAATCAGGAAAACAGCCTACATCTGGACAGGTATCTTCATTCCTCCTAAGTTATCTCTCTGGCCTAGAGAAAATAAATTGTTGAAGCCATTTAATCTATGGAACCCAGACTAGTCAGATGATGTGTCTGTAACTGTTGAATATTTATACTTCATAAAAGACTAACATTATGTGTGTCCTCTTTATTTTCTCTGTTCTTTCTCTGCCTGCTGATCAAATGATGGGATTACTTGAATCCTTCCAGTGATTTGATTTTTCAAATTTCAAGTATTGCATATTTCATCTAAAAGACTTACTGTGGTTCTTTTTTGCTATTATTTCTCACTATTAGTTCCTCTGCCTAAAGAGTTGGCCACATCTCCATTTCATGAATAGGAAATGCAAATTGAGCTACTAACTTTGTATACCTGAGTTTCCTCTGAAGATATGAATAAAGTAAATAACTTGTCTTCAAATCTGATATTTCTCACTATGTACATCTTTTCCTTTAAAATATTGATCATTTGGGGCCGGAGAGATAGCACAGCGGTAAGGCGTTTGCCTTAGATGCATAGGAAATGCAAATTGAGCTACTAACTTTGTATACCTGAGTTTCCTCTGAAGATATGAATAAAGTATATAACTTATCTTCAAATCTGATGATATTTCTCACAATGTACATCTTTTCCTTTAAAATATTGATCATTTGGGGCCGGAGAGATAGCACAGCGGTAAGGCGTTTGCCTTAGATACAGAAGGACGATGGTTCGAATCCCAGCATCCCAAATGGTCCCCTATGCCTGCCACGGGCGATTTCTGAGCATAGAGACAGGAGTAACTCCTGAGCGCTGCCGGTGTGACCCAAAAACCAAATATATATATATATATATATATATATATATATATATATATATATATATATATATTGATCAATTATAATAGCTTCTTTAAGCCTCTGAGAATTCCATTATATAAATCATTTATAGTGTGTTTTTTTTCTATTGACTAAATTTAGATCATGTCTCTAGATCATATTTTCTAGTTTTTCAGTCTAATAAAGTCTGTCAAAGCCTGGATTCTAATATAAGTGAGTGTTGGATTCTTCTTCTTCTTAAGGAGCATTGTGTTTTATGCTGGAAATTAGTTATAGTGTATTTGTGGATTTGGTTAGTTCCTTAAAGCAAGGCTTCTTAAATGCTCCTGACCACTTTTCATATGAAAAATAAAACGAGCAAGTTTTGCTAAAAATTTCCAGGATTTGGTTTATTCCCAGGTTTTGGCACCAAAAATAAACCCCCCCTCAAAAAAAAAATAAAAAAAAAACCCAACAACAAAAAAGAAATTTCCAAGATTCCTAAAGCACCTATTTTGAATTCATTTTTGGTTGTACATGTCACCAAGCATGTCAATGTTTCAATGTCACCAAACCATCACTGTTACCATTTATTTTTTCTTGATCGCTACATTCATGTAACTTCAGTTGTAGAGTTGAGTTAGGCGTTGTATTGGCAGTGAGGCTGCCAAACTTCTACTGCTCCTTGAAGTGATACTTGTCAGTCCATGTGTGTTCTGGCTGGGCAACCTTGGTAGTGGGCAATGACTGTAGTCTCTTGGTGCTGATGGTTAAAATTCAAACATCTCATATTCTTACAGGAGTTTGTGAACTCTTTGGTTTTTTTTTTTTTTTTTTTTTTTTTTTTTGGTTTTTGGGCCACACCCGTTTGACGCTCAGGGGTTACTCCTGGCTATGTGCTCAGAAATCGCCCCTGGCTTGGGGGACCATATGGGACGCCGGGGGATCGAACCGCAATCCGTTCCTTGGCTAGCGCTTGTAAGGCAGACACCTTACCTCTAGCGCCACCTTCCCGGCCCCCTCTTTGGGTTTTTTAATGATTTCTCTGTCTTGTGAGCCCTCGTCCCTTCTGTGCATACATAATTTCAATATTCGGATATTGGGGAAATGACCCTCTGTGGATTTCTGTAGCTCTTCCTTTAAATAGCAATTTTATTTCTGATTCTTTCCCAGATCCTGACCTTTGGTAATGCTTTGAATTTCAGTCTTCCCATAGACAACCCTAAACTCTGCATGTGTTCTCTCATTCTGAATGAGCTGTTAATTAATATGCAGAAAGAAAACTGAGGTTGCTCTTTTGCCCAGACTGTTTCTCTCCTCTTGGGAATCTTAGGCCTAAGCTAAAAATTTGGGTATTTTCAGAAACAATTGTTGACATATCGTGTTCATTTTTCTCTCATTATTTTATGAGGGATGAACTCTATTTTATTTTTTTATTTAAGCACTATGGTTACAGAAATGTTCATAATTGGGTTTTAGTCACAGGATATACATCACCTTTACCAGTGTGATTTTCTCACCACCAATGTCCCCACTTTCCCTCCCCCACCTAACCCTTGCTTGTTTCTGATGTAGGCATTCTGGCTCTTTCTCTCACTATCACTAACTATTGTAATAGTTGTCATTTTGGTTAATGCTCTAACTGCAATCACCACTTTGTGGCAAGCTTCTTATCATGGACTGTTCCTCCGAGCACTCATCTCTATTTTCTCTGAATGGGATTGAAATACTGTCTTTAGGGGCCGGAGAGATAGCACAGCAGCGTTTGCCTTGCAAGCAGCCGATTCAGGACCAAAGGTGGTTGGTTCAAATCCCGGTGTCCCATATGGTCCCCCATGCCTGCCAGTAGCTATTTCTGAGCAGACAGTCAGGAGTAACCCCTGAGCATTGCCGGGTGTGGCCCCCCCCCAAAAAAAAACCAAAAAAAAGAAATACTGTCTTTAATTTTTCTTATATTCTGCAGATGAGTGAGACTATTCTGTGTTTATCTGTCTCCTTCTGACTCATTTCACTTAGCATAATAATCTCTATATTCATCCAGGTATAGGCAAATTTCATGACTTCATTTTTCCTGATGACCACATAGTATTTAGTTGTGTATATGTACCTCAGTTTCTTTAGTAACTGATCTATTGCTGGGCACCTGGTTTGTTTCTAGATTTTGGTTATTGTAAATAGTGTTGCGATAAACATAGGGGTGCAGAATGCACTTTTGTATTGTGTTTTCTTTTCCTAGGGTATAGTCCTAGGAGTGGTATTGCTGAATCATATGGGAGCTCAATTTCCAGTGTTTTTGAGGAATATCCAGAGGAATGGACTCAATCTCTGTAATCCTAATATATCTAAAAGTACAGTCCTTCATGCCATCAGATTTGAAGACAAGTTATATACTTTATTCATATCTTCAGAGGAAACTCAGGTATACAAAGTTAGTAGCTCAATTTGCATTTCCTATTCATGAAATGGAGATGTGGCCAACTCTTTAGGCAGAGGAACTAATGTTACTAACATTACAGATTCTAATATAGAAATGGGAGTTTTAGTAGTTATTCAGAATATTTCTCATTTATTGTGATGATTTCATATCACAAAGAACCCATTATCTTGTTTGAGGAAGCATTCTTATAGAAAATCTATAAACTTTTGTTACTTTCTTTTGAATTGGGACATTTCTTTTAGTGTCTGTGTACCTTCTAATATATCATTGATTTTCATTGTAAAAAGCTTAACTTCATAATATTTAGAGGAATCATTAACTCTCAGTTTATATGGATTTTTAGAAACCCTTATTTTCTAAATCAATTGGTCTAATATGGAATGATCTAATTTTTTATTTCTTTCTTAAGTCTTAAAAATCCTGAGGGGGCATTCATTTGGTATTATTTATTCACTTAGAGGAATCAAAGAAAATTTGCTTAAAACTTGGAAATCTTTCATCCTTAGTATAGATATTATATTTTCACAGACTTTTATGTTATTAGGTTCTACAAGAAGTAGAAATATAAAAGAATAGAATTTCTGTATAAGGCTTAAAATTTGTCTTGGAAAGAGGAGGTGAAATGTTCGTAATTGGGTTTCAGTCATAGAATGTTGACCACCCTTTACCAGTGTGATTTTCTTGCCACCAATGTTCCCCATTTCCCTCCCCCATCCCAACCCTTGTTTATCTCTGGGGCAGGCATTCTGGCTCTTCCTCTCACTAACATTGTAGATGTGTCAGTTTCATTCCTGATTCCTGCTTTTTATGTTAATTTTTATGAGTTATGAAGTTTTCCAATTAAAAGCTATAGTGAAGTATAAAAAATGTTATGTGTTTCACACATTTTCTTAGAAAATTATTACTAGAACTGATATAAAAATAAAAAAAAATTGATGAAAAACCAGAAAGTTAGTGTTGAGAGTAGGTGCTTGCCTAGAGCAGAACCAAACCTGGTTTAATCTCCAGTACCACAGATGGTTTCTGGAGCACCTCCAGGAGTAATGCCAGAGCACTTTGGAGTATGCACCCCACCCCATCCCCCCACCTTTGGCAGAAATGATAAATTATGTATTTTATTTTATATTATTGAAACCATTGTGATCTACAAGGTCCTTCATAGCTGAATTTCAGATATACAATGAGTCAGGGCCCTTCCCACCACCAGTGTCAACCTCCCTCCACCAATGGATCCACAATGCATCCTATCCCACCACCCTTTGCCTCCTGGCCTGCCAGTATAACAGGCCCCTTTAAGTTTAGATTGTTAAAGTGTAGGACTCTTGATTCTATTGTTGTTGATTTTGGCTTGGATATTTAGCTCTTTTTTTTTTTTGTTTTGTTTTGTTTTTTTTTGCGCCACACCCGGCAGTGCTCAGGGGTGACTCCTGGCTGTCCGCTCAGAAATAGCTCCTGGCAGGTACGGAGGACCATATGGGACACCGGGATTCGAACCAACCACCTTAGGTCCTGGATCGGCTGCTTGCAAGGCAAACACCACTGTGCTATCTCTCCGGGCCCTTAGTTCTGTCTTTATGTTTTCCCCACCAATGTATCTGAGTCAACTTGGCCCCTGGCACCCAGCCAGAATGGTGAATTCTTAACAGCAGGTCTTAGCAGGCTAAATTTTGTCTTACTGATGATACAGCACCACTTAAAATGAACAGTTCGACTATAGCATTGCGGTTAGGGCATTTGCCTTGCAAACAGCTGATCCAGGACAGACCCTGGCATCCCATATAGCCCCCCCAAGCCAGGAGTGATTTCTGAGCACAGAGCCAGGAGTAACCTCTGAGCATCACCAGATGTGGTCCAAAAAGCAAAAAAAGAAAAAAAAAAAAAAGAACTGCTCTATAAACTTTTGGACTTTTCTATCTCAAACTATAACCACAAGAAGCAAATTTTGATACATCGGCAATAATTTCACAAAGGTACCCACAAGGCAACAGTGGCAAAACTCACTTACCTTAGCTATAAGAAGTAGTATTTATGTTGGCACAGGATAATGTGACACCTACTAATAGAAATTCTTTTGGCCATGGTTAGAAACTGACATTTTTCTACAGGAGCCCTACTTTTATGGTGGAAACTTAAGTTACAACTAGAAGCAATAGAAAACAAAGACATAGTATGAATGTTACATGCTTGCCTTGGATGTACAGAACCTAATTGATTGCTAGTATTAAATATCACGAGTTGCTTTTGTTATTGTTGTTTTTAATCATGAGGGACAATCTTCCTAGGTGCTGTCACAAGTGGATCTGGCCAATATTTCCACCAAGTTTAAGCAAACAGGCCTTAGAGCAGTGTTAGTTCTGCTCTGTTTTATGTTTGCAGAGGTACTTGCCTACCCAGAATGCTCACATTCCCTCAATCACTGTCTCTGGAGCCCTTCCCCCAGCTCTCATTTGACATACTCCATTCTAAGTTCTTTAGGCAGTATCTCAGATTTGATTTTCCTGAGGCTTTGTTGCTTTGCTTTGTAGAAAAAGATCTTAATCTGTACAAATCTGTGTAGTACCTGAGAAAAATACGAAACTCCATAGTTATAGAGACATCATTGAAGAAGTATTACAGAGGGTCTATAAATACTTGTCAATTGACAAATGGTGGAATCACCGTTAGAACAGATAAATTAAGGTGGTAATCAGCAGATTTCATTAAACCAAGATAACCAAAAGGGCTGATTAGGCAGAAAGAGGATGATAATAAATAAAATATCCTTAATTTTATCCAAGTATAGTTTTCATTGATCTGTGAATGAGGAAGAAGTCTTTTGTACATGTTCTTCTATACAACCTATTAAATGATAAATAGTTCATTCTATATTCTAGTTGTAGTCCTTTCATAATCATTACTGTTTTTTTTTGTTTGTTTTTGTTTTGGGGCCACACCTGGTGACACTCAGGAGTTACTCCTGGCTATGCACTCAGAAATTGTTCCTGGCTTGGGGGACCATATGGGACGCCAGAGTATAGAACCACGGTCATCCTAGGCTAGCACGGGCAAGGCAGATGCCTTACCACTTGCGCCACCACTCCAGCCCCACCATTGCTGGGTTTTGAAATCACAAGTTAAAGATGCTTTCAGCTATATTTAAGGGGGACATGCCCTTAGTGCCCATGCTGAAGCTGACCATTCAGTTAACAAATGGTCTGAAGAGTATACAGCTGCATGAAAAACGATTATCCTACCTGGTGTAGTCTCTCTCCAACCCTAGAAACTTAATTTTTGACACTTCCCCTTATATGACTTTATATATGGTAATATTATATAAATTGTCTGTTTTATTTTTATTTTTTGGAAATATCTCAAAATATGGTTTTAAAGAGAAGAAAGCAGGATTTTAGCAAGGCCAAGAACATCACACCCTTCAAGTGTGATGTACTGGTAACTGAACAATGAAACTGTAACTGACAGTGAAACTGTAGAGAAGGCAGCTCAGAATAAGGCATGCCATCTGAATAGAGTGGCCTTGCACAGAATACTTTGCTTCTTCGTGTTTCAGATATAGCTCCCTTTTTATTAGTTCCTTGTGAATATTATCTAGGTTGAATCTATAACCCCTCAATATTCCAAGTCATTAATATTGTTATTGTTATTATTGAGCCACTTAACAACAAGCCAGAATAAAGGAGAAGAGGGGAACAACAACAACAAAAATAAGCCAGGATTTTGCCTCCAACCCCCATGCTATTAATTTTGATATTTCTTCCTAACTTTTGGTTTTATTATTATTATTTTGCTTTTTAGGTCACACCCAGCAATGCTCAGGGTTATTTCTATCTTTGCATTTAGTATCATTCCTGGCAGACTTGGAGAATCCTGTGAGATATTAAGATAGAAATAGGGTGGGATACATACAAGGAAGCACCCTACTCATTGTATAATCACTCCAGCCCCAAGTTTTGTTTTGTTTTGTTTTGTTTTTAATTTTCTGAATTAAAAAGACTCCTATTTCTTGTGTTGTGTTGATGCTGTTGGGAGGACTGAAGGTTACACAATGACTGTTGTTGCTTGCTTTTCCAGGTTGGCAGTGTTTACAGGGATCAGACTTTTTTTTTTTTTTTTTTTGCAGTGTTTACACATACTTGACCTTGGTGTTCTGGAATTCAGTGTTGCAAAATGATGATTTTCCATCCCTTTATTTTAAGTGCTTTGGATATTTTAGGAGTAATCGTTTGCTTCAAGACATTTAAATTCTAGTGTTGAGACCAACATTTTGAGAACATTGTCGCATGGTTATCTCAATCTCAGGGCACTAACCTCTTCTTTACAGCCATTGCCCTTATTCATTTTTGCTAGTGACTAGTCCATAGGGAGTATAAAACCAGGCATAACCTACTAAGTTAGCAAATCTTCTTTAGAATTGGAGAGGAGATATTACTTATACAGGGACTTTACATATGAAGGACACTCATGGATGAACTTATTTAGAGATGGAGAAATTTCAACAGTGGAGAAATTTTAACAGTGGGTGGTAGATGTTTACTTTATATACATAATTTAAGCTGACTCCCTCAAATTTCTTAGTATGATAAATTATTAATAAATTAATAATTTTTAAAAATGCACCAAGATAAAAAAGAAAAAAATGTATCAAGATGGGCTGGCGTGGTAGTACAGTGATAGGGCGTTTGCCTTGCACACTGTTGACCCAGGACAGACATAGACAGGTTTGATTCCTGACATTCTATATGGTTCCCCAAGCCAGGATTGATTTCTGAGCACAGAGCCAGGAGTAACTCCTAAATGCTGCCGGGTGTGGCCCAAAATACAAACAAACAAACAAAAAAGCATAAAGAGGGACTGGGGTGACAGTACAGCAGATAGGGTGTTTATCTTGCATGCAGATGTCCTGTGTTTTATCCCCAACACCCTTTTTAGTTCCTACAGCCCTGTTTAAGTGATCCTTGAGTAAAGAACCAGGAGTAAGCCAGAGCACTACTGGGTGTAGCCCAAGAACAAACAAAATAATGGATTAAGAAATTGAAAAAAATAAGTGGAGTAAAGATATTTCACAGGATAGAGCTACTTGAACAGTAGAAACAATATTAATGCTTTGGTTTTTAAATTTTTGAACTACATTGAAAAAATGCTCAGGGCCTACTCAAAGCTCTGTGTATAATCCATATGGTCACCCCATTTCATTAATGTTTAAACAAAAACTAGAAGAATGTATTTATTCTAAATCATACAGCTGGCGAGCTGTGGAACTAGGATGATAAACGTGTTTATTTATTTTGACTTCAAATTTATTAAAAATTGTTAATTTGATTCTGGATAGTATCCACACAATATATACATATATGTTTGAATTACAGGATAAAAACTGTTGATGAATCAGAAAAAAAGCTGACTAAATTGAGTTTAAGCCAGCTTCCCAAACTTACTTGCCTAGCTCCTCCCCTTTTTCAGAAAAAAATTACTGAGTATCCTCTGAAAGATACCTTTTAAAAACAAACAGAAAATGCTCCCCAACTGTGTCTGAGGCTAAGTTTACACCCCTGGATAGTCCCAGTGTCTTCCTCAGGATGACAGCAATATTACTTTCTTTATATATATATATATATAGTACATTTTTTGTATATATAGTACATTTTATTTTTCTTAATATATAAAATCTTTATTTCAGCACCATGATTACAAGCATGATTGTAGTTGGGTTTCACTCATAAACAGAATACCCCCTTCACCAGTACAACATTCCCACTAAATTTTATTTTATTTATTTTTTTAAATATAATTTTTATTTTAATTATAGTGGCTTACATATCATTTACAGTAATATTCCAGGTACATATTTACATTGAATCAGGGGAATTCCCACCACCGAATTGTCCTCCCACAACCACTCACTAAATTTTATTTTATTGAAACTATTGTGATCTACAAAGTCTTTCATAGTTGAATTGCAGATATACAGTGAATAAGGGCCATTCCCACCACCAGTGTCAACTTCCCTCTACCAATGATCTCAGAGTGCATCCTATACCTCCACCCTTTGCTCCAGAGGCCTGCCAGTACAACAGATCCATTTAAATTTAGATTGTTAAAAAGTTTAGTTCTCTTGATTCTAGACTGATAGATAAGTAAATGGTTCTACTCATTAACTCAATATTCACAAAAGAAATTCTGTATTCAAATCAGATATCTCTCCAGTATCTAAAAATAATAAAGATGATAATTATGGTATGAGACATTGATTATATTATGAATGAACACCATCAGAGAACCAAGTTGTGAATAATATTCATACTTGATCTGTATTCTCTAATTACTCTGTTCACTGTTCCCCCATGTTCCTACTGACAGCACTTTGAGGGAGGACTTCCTTCAGCCTATGGAAATATGGAGTTTTTGATTTTTGGGGGGTCACAACTGGCTTGTTCAGTGTTTCCTACTGTCACGTGTCAGCACTTCTGGTAGTTCTTGTGGAACCATGTATGGTGCTGGAGATTGAACCATGTTGACCAGTACAAGGTACAAATTTTTTTGTTTTGTTTTCTTTTAGTCCACACCTGGTGGCGCTCAGGGGTCACTCCTGGTTATGAGCTCTGAAATCGCTTCTGGCTTTGGGGACCATATGAAACGCCGGGGGAATCAAACCGAGGTCCGTCCAGGTCAGTGCGTGCAAGACAAACACCCTACTGCTTGCACCACCACTCTGACCCCACACTCTGGCTTTTTTAACTCTTACTTTTTTTTTTTTTTTTTTTTAAGTAAGCCTTTAAACTAACTCCTGTTTCTGGAGCCCTTTTTAAACCCAATGGAATATGCCCTGTCGGGCTGACATTTTGAGAATGTCTGGTTTGATGACTGTGGGAATTTGAGAACTCAGTTTCCTTGAATCAGACTGGGATATCTTTGAAGAGTCACATTATTTTCTTATTCCCTTGTAGGATCAAACTGAGGCTTTAGCTTGAGATTATTTTATCTGCTTCTGCTTTGGTTCAGTTCATTTAGTAGCACATACTTTATCAATAACTTTCATATAAACTTTCTCCTCAAAGTACACATCTAGGTAAACTGGCCTAGAAAAAAAAAATAAAACCTGAAAATCCAAAAGATGTGCTTATTTTGAAGTTTACATACTACAATCTCTTTTAGAGATGAACTTATCACCGACTCACAAATACTGTAGAACTTTGGAAACAAACATAGCTGTCTATTTTTTAACAAAGAAAACTCTTAGCACTTCTATCACCCAAGTTTCATTATCACCCCACAACCAAAAAGACCCACTCATTCCTCCCATGTACTTCTCCATACATCTAGTGGGCAGCTAATTTTCACTGAGTTTAGGTATCCCCTTGTTGTTGTTGTTGATATTGTTGCTTTTTACCAGTTTCTTTTCTTTAGCATTCAACATAGGATTGAAACTATCTGGTCATTCTCTTCTTATTTCACTTAGCAGAATCATTTTCAGTGCCTATCTATTTGCCACAAAAGACATGATTTCATCTTCTTAAATGGCAGAGAAGTGTGCATTGACTACCTCTAGCATATATTTATGCAGTTGACTATTTATGCAGTTGACTATTGATGGGTATTTAGGTTGATTCCATGTTTTGACTACTGGAAATGATTTTACTATGAACATAGGGGTACAAATATTTTCTCTAATAGTGTTTTTATGTCCATCAGACAGATGTCTAGGAATGAAATTGCCAAATTATATGGCATTTCCATTTTTATTTCTTTATTATTTGTTTGCCTTTTTTGGGGACAGACTTGGATATCTTCAGAGCTTACTTTTGGTCTGTGCTCAAGAATCAATCCTGGCAGGCTCGGACTATATGAGTTGCTAGCGATCGAACATGGATTGTTTGCAAGCAAGTCAAATGCCTTCCCCACTGTATTATTGCTCTGTACATGACATTTCCATTTTTATGACATACAATTTCTTCCCAGTCTTTAAGAAGGTATGTATAAATTCTTCATTTTAGATAGAAAACAATCAACAACCAATATTGCAGGCTGTGTTATTTTAGACATTCTGTTATTATATATTATTTTATTTTTAGTGTAAATTTTTGCAGAAATCCAGACATAAATATTTTTACTGTGCTCATGAATAAAAGTGCAGCTTATAAAAATGGGAAATTGCTTTAAATATTCCAATACTGAATTTCTAGGAGTTTGAAATTCTAAGTCCTTAAGTTGTATTCCAAATATAGCAAATGTGCTTTTTAAAAGTAGAAACAGTTTGAATTCACATGGTTTAGATAATTTTATTTCTTCCAGTTTTATGAGCAAACATAGATATGTTTTCTCTCTTTATTTCCCAAGCTGAGCATTTTATTTCCTCCAGCAGGACCATAGATAAGCAAATCATTCCAAATTTAGCACACTGGAAACGTCTCATGTTTAAATCATATATATTTTTTATGGGTTTTATGCTTCTGACTGACTTTATTTCTCCTCTTTGCTTGAGGTAACAGTCTGTTACATGGCAACTTCTGATTGGCAGTGGTCTTAAAGTAAAAATGACCAGGTCAAGTTTATTCTGCGTACTTTATTTTTATTTATTTATTTATTTGGTTTTTTGGCCACACCTGGCGGTGCTCAGGGGTTACTCCTGGCTGTCTGCTCAGAAATAGCTCCTGGCAGGCATGAGGGACCATATGGGACACCGGCATTCGAACCAACCACCTTTGGTCCTGGATCGGCTGCTTGCAAGGCAAATGCCACTGTGCTATCTCTCCGGGCCCTTATTTTTATTTCTTTATTTTTTTTAATTGAATCACTGTGAGATACACAATTACAAAGTTGTCCATGATTGACTTTTATATGATGTTCCAACACTCATTCCTTCTCCAGGCCACATTTCTCTTCACCAATCTTCCTAGTGTCTCTTCTACCTGCTACCTCCTCCTTCACCTTCATTTATGGTAGGCATTTTCTTCTCTTTCTTCCATTCCGTTCATTTCCATTTCTTTTCATTTCTTTCTTTCATTTCCATTCCTTCCATTCTTTCTTTTATCCATTTTTTTCTTTTAGGCACTGTGGTTTTATCCTGCATATTTTAAATCAAACATTCATTCTGATGGTTTGCAAAATAAGAATTCTTTCCTCTTTAAGAGACCTTCCCTTCATTGTAAGTCAGTAATGTGACCCTATAGACATCTTACTCCAACTTGTATGACTGATGCAGCTGACGTGCAATGGAATGACTTTACCTAGAGATTTTCCATGAATTTAGAAGGTTCACAGAGAAGAGATATACTTTCACTCTTATCTTTCTTGAAATGAATAGAAAGGGCTTCTTGCACCTGAGAGATTATACTTTGTTATTGCTGTTGAAAGTATGTTCTAAGAAGTATTTCTTTTTTCTTTTTTTCTTTTTTTTTTTTTTGGTTTTTGGGCCACACCCGGTAATGCTCAGGGGTTACTCCTGGCTATATGCTCAGAAGTTGCTCCTGGCTTGGGGGACCATATGGGACACTGGGGGATCGAACCACGGTCCATCCAAGGCTAGCGCAGGCAAGGCAGGCACCTTACCTTTAGCGCCACCGCCAGGCCCCTAAGAAGTATTTCTTAAAGTGAGCAATAGCACCTAGAAATCTTCTCAGAAGATCTAGGGGCTAGAGCAATATCCTTAGGACAATTGAAAGGGATACTTTCTTTTTATTTCTTTAAGGAGGTAGAATTTGACAGGCCTCTGAGTAACTATTTTCTTTTCTGAAAAGGGCCAAATAAGTTTGAAAAATGTAATGATAGAGGATGTATTTGTAGTAATGTTAGTTGATCCTTTGATTATATAAATCAGGATCTGATGTTGCAGGGAAGCTAGAGCTTTGAGAGCTAGAGTTTGTGGTACAATTTCCTGAAGAAACATCTACCATCAAGTTCTAAAACTTATTGAACTTCAGAGACAAATCTGGGGCTGGTGAGATGGTAAGTAGGTCTTACTTAGATGAAATTCACCTGGCAGGTTCAATTCTCAGTCGCCCATATAATCCTTCAAGCACGACCAGGAATAATTCCTGAATGCAGAGCCAGGAGTCACCTCTGAGCACCACCAGGTGCAGTGCCAAAACAAAAAATAAAACAAACAAACAAGAAGGCAAAACAGAAAGGGTAAGAATTGAGTACAGACTGGGATGTAGAGAAAATAGCAAAGATACATCAGAAGTAACAAAAATAAATGCAAAATTTGAGACTTCTGTCTTGCAGGCTCTGACAACCTGACTACTTCCTGATGATCAATGTTAAAACATCAGCTTCAGGCAGACAAGTGCTATATTAAAATTCTCTTGTAATTGTGTTTGAATGATTCACTCCTTGTAATTAAGGGGAACTGCAGTGGGCAATGTGGTTACAAATAATAATAATGATCATCAACACATTTTTGATTATAAAAGTAATAAAAATAGCTCGTACTTATATTAGGCTTACTTGTAGGTTGTATATTATGACCCTCATACATTTTAATGGCTCTTCAGGTTTAATTCCTTCACAACAACTTGGTAGCATCACTTCATTTGGCTTTGTAGGTTTTTGAGTTTAAGGTATTGTCCTTTTAATCCCATCTTATAGACGATGAATCAGAAACTTCAAAAGGTAAAGTCTGTTGCCTACTGTCACTCAGCAAGTAAGTGGTAGTGTCATGATCTCAATCCTAGGAAACTGGCTTTAAGTACTACAAAGAACTCTCCTAAAATAAGCTGCTTTCAATTGAGAAGCAGGACCAGTGCCTAAACATCAAAACGACCCTGCTGGTCCAAACATTGAATCAGTACTATTCATAGAAGCTGCCTCAGAGATCTGGAGCTAGGAGAGGCATTGTACGTGGTTATTTTCAGGGGATATTGGGCTTGAAAGATTCAAGCTTATATAAACAAAGGGGATCCATCAGCAGCATAACCCAAATATCTTGGTGTTGGCATGACTGTAACTTGTTTTGTTATACAAATAATATCAGGAATATGTTTGCTTTCTTGTAAATTTGTGAATTTTCTTTCTTCTTTTGTTCTAGTTTTCAGGAAAGTTTTTTTGCTAGATTTCACATGAGCAGTTTTTCACGAGCCATAAACCTCTCCTTTCCCTATTTCTAGAAGGTTTTGTCTATCCTTTTAAAATAATTTCACTAGGGTTGGAGCAACAGTAGAGCAGAGAGGGCATTTGCTTAGCACACAGCCAAATGTATTCAATACATGGCATTCTATATGGTCTCCTGAGCCTTACAGGTGTGATTCCTGAGCACAGAGCCAGGATTAAACTCTGAGTATCACTGAGTGTGATCCAAAGCCAAAAATAAATTGACTAAGCAGAAAATCATCAATAAAATGTTTTGGGGAACAGTATGGCTTTTTAGGCTGAAGAAATTAAATTGGGATATAATGATAAAGAAAAAATAGTTAATAGAAGGCCTGAGAATGGAGAAATATAATATTGTATTATTAGGCCTCTTCCACTGCTTTTTTGTACCCTGTTGGTTCATGAGAAGCCAGGAACTGCTCCATGCTATCCCTAAATTATAGGTTGTCTCACCCTCTGTGACCCAAAACCTATTAGTCTTTTCCACCTAACACACAGATTTCCAAATCACAGTTCATGTCTTTTCAGCCACAGCAGACTCGTGGCTTTCAGAGAATGGGAACTATGAACCCCTTGTCGACCTAGCATGCTTCTAGGTTTATTCAATCTTAATCCCTTATTGCTATCCAGTCTACACTGAAATCAGTGAACTTCTGCATATAGGATCTCTTGAACAAATATGGCTGTCTCCTGCTCAGGCCTACTCAGACTTAACTCACATGGGTCACTAGATGTTCATGGCTTCTGGTAACCTCCCCAGATCTGATGCAATTCAGAGTCATATACTGGGACAAACACCCCTGACTATAGATCTTCCTTGTCATTGTCTAGGCTGCTTGAACACTGGCATCCAGCCCTGTCCAAGTTCTTTGTGTAGTGATCCAAGACCTCTGTTCTTGGACACATGGGCTGTTTCTAAATGTTGGCTATTGTGAACATTGCTGTAATAAAGATAAGCATAAGAGTGCAGTGTCTCTCCTGAATACTTTTTTTTTTTTTTTGGCTCTTTGGGTAGATTCCAGGAAGTGAAATTTCTGAGTTTTATGGAAGCTGGATGTTTCATTTATTTTTTGTTTCTTTTTTTTTGGGGGGGGGTCACACCAGATGACTCTCAGGGGTTACTCCTGCCTATTCGCTCAGAAATCGCCCCTGGCTTGGGGGACCATATGGGACGGTGGGGAATTGAACCTTGGTCCATCCTAGGTTAGCTGCCTGCACTTGCGCCACTGCTTCAGTTCCAGGATTTCTCATTTTTAAAGGAGAGTCCATATCGATTTTGTTTGTTTGTTTGTTTGTTTGTTTCGGGACCACACCGGTGATGCTCAGGGGTTACTCCTAGCTATGCACTCAAAAATTACTCCTGGCTCGGGGGACCATACGGGATGCTGGGGATCGAACCAAGGTCCGTCCTGGGTCAGCTGTGTGTAAGGCAAAAGCTCTTCTGCTGTGCTATCGCTCCAGCCCCCCATATCATTTTTTATAAAGGCTAGACCAGCAGACATTTCCATTCATGGTTAATAAAGGTCTCTTTCCATTTATTTCTACACAAAAATCAATTATATTTTTTCTTTTTGGTTCTTCCCTTTCTCGTGGAAATTCTCTGCTCAACAGCATTGCTCTTTAGTAACTGAAGTTTCTTTTAGATTTTTTTTTAATTTGCTCAGTTGTCTTCAAGCAAACTCTTCTGATTTTTGAAAGCCAAGAAGATGTTTTCTGTTGTTGTAGCCAGTCTATGTTGAATGTATCCTACCAGGTGAGAAACGCAAACGGAAAGCTCAACCTGAACCTCTTATGTGATCTAGTAAGTCTTGAAAGCTGTGCAAAGTTTACATGTAATTCTCTATTCTCCAATGGTATGGTTCCACTTTTAGTTATATTTTTTCAGTTGACATTGCTCTGCAAAAGTATTATCTAAGTGACTATTTCACCAAAAATTGTCACTTGGTAAAAACACAAAGCCCATGTAATAATGCATACGGACTATCAGAAACTGATTCGTATCTTCTTCCAACATCACATATATTGATCTATATTTTTATTTGTTCGTTCATAGCACACCAACCATGTTTGACTTTCACAAATATTTTACCTTTGCTCTCTTTTAGGATCTTTTTGTAAGATATTTTTATTCGTGCCTGATTCAACTCTTCATATACAAGATTCATTTTCATGAAATGATCATTTTACATATCCAAAAATGTCTATATCGTTGTAGAGACTTAAAAACTTCTTTTAAAAATTATTTGGGCCACACCTGGCAATACTCAGTGGTTACTCCTGGCAGACTCAAGAGACCATATGGCATGCTAGAGATTGAACCTGGGTTGTCTGCATACAAGGCAAATGCCCTACTTGCTGTGCTATTACTTCAGCCCCAAATTTAAAAACTTTTGTGTATAAAAATATAATTTAAATGTAGTTTTATAGCTCTCTGCTTTATAAGCCTGCTTTATTTCAAAAATTATTTTTTGACCATATTGCTCAGAAGTGATAATGTCTTTACACTTCAAGAAAATTATGCAAATGGTTTGACCCTCTTCCTAGGTGGGAGCATTTCTTAAGTAGAATTTTGAAGAATCTAACACTCTTCTGTTGCTACTTTCTTTGCAATAGTCATGACTTGGTTTCATCTTCCTAACATGCACACCTACACAAAATTGCACACCTGCACACAGGGAAATTTGGATAATTCTAAGGATTGTGGGCTCTGAATTGGGGTATACTAAGCTTGTAGGTTCCAATTCAGTCTGAAAATTGGAATTGAAGTATGGCTAACTTTTTTCACAGGAGGGAATGAGATGTTAGGCAAGAAGTTTGCAGATGCTGAAAAGACACAGATAATTCTGACCTTTTGAAAGAATTCTTCAGTCTCACTCATGCTCACCTGTGGCATCACCCAAGTCTCCAGGAGCAGCATGTGGCCTCTGACACCTGCAGTTAACATACAGTTAAGACCTCAGTCTTCTAACCTGTGGATTTATTTCCTATTCCAACTTCACCTTTAGGTACTTGTAGAGAATGAGTCAGAGTGCACAAAGATGATCTATTACTGGACCAGAGCAATAAATAACACAGCAGGTATGGCATTTGCCTTGCCTGGACAGACCTAGGTTCTATCCCCGTAGGTTCTATCCCTAGCATCTCATATGGGCTCCTAAGCCCACCAGGAGTGATTTTGTGAGTCAAGAACCAGGAGTGACCTCTGAGCACTGGTCACACAAACAAACAAACAAATAAATAGCAAAAGAAGAACTAGAACTTCCAGGGGCTAATTTGTGGTTCTGTGATTGGGGTCTCTTATCAGAGCTCGAGACCATATATGATGTCAGGGACCAATTAAATGTCAATCACATGAAAAGGAAGTGCCATAACTCATGTGTTATCTCTCTAGCCCCAATTCTGAGGTTATTATGAAAATAACTGCTTTTTTTTTTTTACTAGACAATTAGAATGTTCATTTTAGTGTCTGATGGACATGAAAAAGATAAGTAAGAGTGGGACTAGGTTAAGTCACTTGAAATTTTCTCAGAAAACAGTGGGAGTCACCATGTGTTCAGACATTGACCATCCAACTCCAAACCCCAGATTCCAGCTGTAAAACCAACGGCCGCATTAGCACCAGGAATCAAACTCCCCAGGGAAGTCCCTAATACTGCAATGGCACCAACTTGTGCCAAGTTCATAGGACATGCTGACAAAGAGGAAACAGCAACAACTTTATCTAATAGCAGATTTCTCTACCTCATCACCTAATGGCAACATGAAATCAGAAGACACCCCATCCTTTGATCTGTGCAAAACCCAAGATAACTAATTAAAGAAGACTGCCTTGGACAACCACGACTGAACAGAACTTCTGGAACCATTGGCAAAGTCTATACCCTAGGTTTCATCTAAGGATCTGTGCAAAAACCAAGATCACCAATTATAGAAGACTGACTACAACAACCATGATGGAACAGAACTAGAACCATAAAGACTCGATCCTAGTCTTTGTCCTGTGACCTGTGCAAATAAGAAGATCTCTAATTACAGAGGACTGATTTTGTCAACCACAACTGAGTAGAACATTTTTCTGGCATCAGAAAAGGACCTTGGGATTTGATAATGAGCATGTCCGGAGCCTGTAGTTTCCAAGACAATATGCTTCAGGGGTGGAAAAACTCGGTATCTCTTAGGCCAGGGGAATTCCTTTTCTAATTTTCCCAATAATTACTGTGCTTATGAAAAAAAAAAAAAGAGAGAGACACAAAAACTTGCCACACTAACCCATCTTCCTCCCAGCCTTTTTCCCCCCTTTCTCTCATTGTAGTTGTTTTAGCTATTGTTTATTTTTGCTGTCATGTTTCTTGTCTTGTCTGGTTCTTTCTTTCATCTTTCTTTCTTTTTTCCTTCCTTCCTTCCTTCCTTCCTTCCTTCCTTCCTTCCTTCCTTCCTTCCTTCCTTCCTTCCTTCCTTCCTTCCTTCCTACCTTCCTTCCTTCCTTCCTTCCTTCCTTCCTTCCTTCCTTCCTTCCTTCCTTCATACCTTCCTTCCTTCCTTCCTTCCTTCCTTCCTTCCTTCCTTCCTTCCTTCCTTCCTTCCTTCCTTCTTTCTTTCTTTCTTTCTTTCTTTCTTTCTTTCTTTCTTTCTTTCTTTCTTTCTTTCTTTCTTTCTTTCTTTCTTTCTTTCTTTCTTTCTTTCTTTCTTTCTTTCTTTCTTTCTTTCTTTCTTTCTTTCTTTCTTTCTTTCTTCCTTCCTTCCTTCCTTCCTCCTTCCTTCCTTCCTTCCTTCCTTCCTTCCTTCCTTCCTTTCTTTCTTTCTTTCTTTCTTTCTTTCTTTCTTTCTTTCTTTCTTTCTTTCTTTCTTTCTTTCTTTCTTTCTTTCTTTCTTTCTTTCTTTCTTCCTTCCTTCCTTCCTTCCTTCTTCCTTCCTTCCTTCCTTCCTTCCTTCCTTCCTTCCTTCCTTCCTTCCTTCCTTCCTTCCTTCCTTCCTTCCTTCCTTCCTTCCTTTCTTCTTTCTTTCTTTCTTTCTTTCTTTCTTTCTTTCTTTCTTTCTTTCTTTCTTTCTTTCTTTCTTTCTTTCTTTCTTTCTTTCTTTCTTTCTTTCTTTCTTTCTTTCTTTCTTTCTTTCTTTCTTTCTTTCTTTCTTTCTTTCTTTCTTTCTTTCTCTTCCTTCCTTCCTTCCTTCCTTCTTCCTTCCTTCCTTCCTTCCTTCCTTCCTTCCTTCCTTCCTTCCTTCCTTCCTTCCTTCCTTCCTTCCTTCCTTCCTTCCTTCCTTCCTTCCTTCCTTCCTTCCTTCCTTCCTTCCTTCCTTTCTTCCTTCCTTCTTCTTTCTTTCTTTCTTTCTTTCTTTCTTTCTTTCTTTCTTTCTTTCTTTCTTTCTTTCTTTCTTTCTTTCTTTCTTTCTTTCTTTCTTTCCTTTCCTTCTTTTCTTTCCTTGTCTTCCCCCTTTTTCCCAACAGAACCACAAGGCTTGAGTTGTCTTGCCTCATGAATGGGGGGTGGGGGGAGTGGAAAGTACCAGGTTCAAAGAGTTGCATGAACATTGAGTGGAAATAAAAAAATGATCAGACCCAAACACCAAAGCCATCAACAACAGAATCAAGATACCCAATCTACAATAAGTTATATAGAGAGGGGAACAGCTCCTCTAGCAGTAAAGGGTGCAAAGTAGGGGGATACAGGGTGCATGCTGGGAACAGGGGTGGAAAGAGGACAACACTGGTGGTAGGAATGACCCTAATTTACTGCCACAATGTACCCTATATATAACTGTGAAAGACTTGTAATTTACAGTGGTCACAATAAAAAAGAAAAAAAAAAGAAAACAGTGGGAGTCAGCTCTGTTTTGTCACTTCTTTCTGGAGCTGCAGTGGGGGAGCAATCTAGATGAATGTCCTCTATTTGAGGAAACTAGTATCAGTAAAATCAGCATTTCTTAAACTTTTTCTGCTCATAAACAATTTATGCTTGACATTTTTGGTTGTTTTTATTTTTGGGCCACACCCAGCAAGGCACAGGACTTGTGGGACCATTTGGAGTGCCAGTGATTAAACCCAAGTTATTCATATGTTAGGCAAGTATCTTAGCCACTATCCTATTACTCCAACCCTTATGCTCAGCCTATTTTTATATAACTCACAACATATAACATAGGAATACAAACAAATTATTTTCTGCTAATAAATCAGAAAGACATATATTTTAAAATACACCTTAAAACTATTTTTGTGACTGACATTCAGCCATATGGCCCTATATGAGGTGGTAACTTAGAGTTTAAGAGGCTAGGAGTTAGACAACAGTCATGAAGAGAAAAATGAGTGTGGAAAGGGACTTAGGAAACTTTTACAAATAGATGGGACAAAGATGTGAATGTTTCATGCCTTCATAAATATATGATGAGTAGAGAACCTGGAGTAAAATAGTAGAGGAGTAGAGTAGTAGTTATCTGTGCAAACCAAGTTCCTTGTCTGGGACAGTAAAAAATTGAAGAGAGAGAAAAATAGCAAAAGTTAAGTGACAAAAACCTAGTAGAAATAAAATAAATGAGACTATTTCAAATTTTGAAATGCTTTGGAGTCAGTGTGAGAGAACATATTTCTCCCTCTTCCTTCACTCCCTTTCTCTGAATCTCTTTACAATTCTTTTTTTTTTTTTACTTAAAGAATTGTGATTTACAAGGTTTTCATTGTTGAGTTTTAGACATACAATGTTTCAGCAGCAATCTCACCACCAGTGTCAATCTCCTTTCACCAATTGCCCAGATTACATCTCATGACACTCACCACCCACAAGCTGCCATGATAATAGGCACATTTTTTAATATAATTTTTATTTTGATCATAGTGGCTTACATATTGTTGACAATAATATTTTAGGTACATATTTACATAACATCAGGGGGGATTCCCATCACCAAATTGTCCTCCCTACACCTCCATTTTTGTCCTACCTCCCATATCCTCTTCCCTCACCCCCAGGGTTGCTAGAATATGTGGTCCCCTCTGTATCTAGCCTACTACTTAGTAGTCTTGCACCTGTTTGGTCCTGGTGCCTCCCTTATTTCCCCATTTTTAAGTTTGGTTGTAAAAGTTTGGGTCTTAGGATTTCATTGTTGACTCCATGGCTTGAATATTGAATTCTGTCCTTTCTTAACACCATCAATGCACCTGAGTCCCTTGGTCCCTGGCCACCATTATTTTACATCTGACCTCTTCCTCCACTCAATTTATTTTAGTCTCTTCCACTATACTCTGAATGTTCTAGAATCCCATTAAACAATTGCTTTCCTTCATGCATTTATTCTAATTGTCACATATAAATGATATCATCTTGTATTTGTTCTTCTTCTGGCTTACTTCATTTAACATAACATCTTCCAGTTCAATCCACGTTGCAGTGAACTGCATGATTGCATCATTCCTCACAGCTATGTAGTATGCCATTATATATCAAAATAGCATCGGAACAAAGACAGACTTTCACACCAATGGGTCAGAATAGAATATCCAATGACAAACCTCCAATTATATGGTCAATTGATTCTTGACAAAAGAGCTGGGAACATGAAATGGAATAAAGACAGCCTCTTCAATAAATGATATCGAGACAATTGAATTACCACATGTAAGGAATTAAAACTGGATCTATATCTCACACCTTACACAGAAGTCAACTCTCTCTTCCTCTCTTATCCTTCTCTTTCTTCACCCCTCCTTCCACTCTGCCCCCTTCTTTCCAAGACTAGCAGGATCTGGGGCATATTTCCCACTTTCACTGGTAAAGTACTATTAAATTTCACCCAGAACCTCCTTAATTTCCCTCCACCAATTCCCCATGCTCCCATTTTCCTTTTCTTTCCTGTTTTAAATAGCTATTTCTTGCTTCCATAAAGATGAAAGTAGCTTTGTGTTAGAAGAAACCAGTCTCATTTAGTACTCACTAAAATTCTTATAAATGAAAATGGGTCTCTAGTTGATGTAACATCATGTTTTGGGAGAAAAAGTCAAACATTTGCTCTCATTAAGAATCATTTCTGGGATCAGGGACTCTCATAGATCCTATTATTTTTACTTTCCTTTTCTTTATATTTTCCCTTTATTCACATGGACTTCTCACCACCAAGATCTCTGGTTTCTGGTGTCTGGTGATGTGAAA
Source organism: Suncus etruscus (assembly GCF_024139225.1). Lineage (NCBI taxonomy): Eukaryota > Metazoa > Chordata > Mammalia > Eulipotyphla > Soricidae > Suncus > Suncus etruscus. The sequence goes on along the minus strand of NC_064863.1, from coordinate 18,028,406 downwards.
GGAGGAACATAGTAGGCCTTGGACATTTCATTGGCAAGATGTTACTCGTGTCTTCTCCAAACCATACACTTCAATAACTTTAGGAGCCCAGCATAACTTCCTGAGGAAAATGGTCACAGAGTTTTCTATTATGGCACAGTCAGTTGAAGAAGAAAGTAGAAGAGAGGATAAATCAGTCCATGAAATAGTAGGTCAAGATCTCCAGACACTCTACAGATTCCTCTAAAATCCTTAGAAATAGTAAGCCAACATAGTAAAGTAGCAGATTTCAAAGTTAACACACAAAAATCTATAGGAATATAGTTGTCTCTATGTACAATACCATAATCTTGGAACAAACAGAATATCCACCAAATGAGTTGATTCAGAAATTGTGAAATGTACATATGAATATATACATATATATGCACAATGGACTACAATTCAGTTCTATGAAAAAAAATCTTGCCTTTTTATGCAACTTGGTTGGAACTAGAGGGTGTTATCATGAGAGATAAAAGTCAGAGGGATGGGGCTGGAGCAATAGCAAGGCAGTAAGGCATTTGTCTTGCACACAGCTGGCCCAGGATGAACCCGGTTTGATTCCTGGAGTCCCAAATGGTCCCCCAAGCCAGGAGCAATTTCTGAGTGCATAGCCAGGAGTAACCCCTTAGCGTTATTGGGTATGGTCCAAAAACAAACAAACAAACAAAATAACGTCAGAGGGAGAAGGATGGTACTGGGTGATTTCAGTCATATGTAGTAGTTGTAGTATCCAAAGAAACAAAGCAAGAGAATGGATAGTAGCTAATTATAACAAAACTTTGGACTTGAATAGCATAACTGAAGTTAACTGAGTGATGGGAGGAAGGTGCTTAATGATGGAAAGAAGTGGGCAGGCAAGAAATGACATATGGACAGTTCAGGAAAGTCTTGGATCCTTTGGTGGTAGTGAAGGTGATATTAACATAAATGTTTCCTCAAATTAAAAAAAATGATTTTCAGAGTAGTTACCACTGATACCTTTGATACCTACTACTTTGAACTTGAGAGATAGAAGCAGGAGATAAGAGAAGAAATCATATCATATCATTTCATAATCATATCATCAGCACCTACATAGGGTTTTATTCAGGAGAAGACAAACACAGAGTTCAGATCTATCAGATCACAGCCACACATCCCAAGCTTATACACTCACATCAACACTTACCTCTCACTCTCTCCAGATTGGATAGATTCTCAACCAAATGTCAGTTGCAAATTATTGAACTAAAAGTGGAGTAATACATTCTTAGGAAATTATTATAGGAAATAGTGATGACAAACAAAAACATAGGAAGATATATATTACATATGTATTTTACTGAAAGATATTTCCAAGTGTTACATAATCCTGCTTTTAAAAATATTCATTTTTGTATTCCAATAGAAATTATGTAGAATTAATTCATAGCTTATCTTTGTTCACATTTCTGTGGACAAAAAAACCCCACAGAACCTTCATTAGTCCTATTACTTCTTTGTGCTATTTAGTTTTTTCTTAGTTGTTTTCTATAGTTGTTTCTTAGCTACTGCAATATTGACAGTGAAAGAAGACCAGTTTATATATTTCAATAGATTCTTTCCAATCAGAGAATTGTTTGTCTCTGTGTTTTTCGTAGTATTTGTGTATGTAGATATTTTCTAGAATAGTCTGTCTTAGGAAAGGAAAAGCATCAAGGTTGTCTATTATACCAAATCTATTAATACCAAATATATATATATATATATATATATATATATATATATATATATATATATGTTGTTGGCTAAGCCACTTGGAATACTGTGGTTTAAACATTTTATTTCCCTGAAAGTGTGAGATCGAGAGAAACAATAATACCAAGAATGATAAGTTTCATGGGATGAATAAAGTATTGAAATAGCAAAGAATGTTAAATTTCAGAAAGTACAGTTGCCAGTGGTCAATTCATATGTAAAGTGATGTTAGATTTATTACAAGGACATTTAAATTTCCATGGCTCATTCTCCCAAGATATTAAATCTAAGTTCTTCTGAGAATTTATTAATGTTTTCCCCCAAAGTATTCTGCTCATATATAACTTTTATGGACCAACCAAAGCTTTTAAGTAAAGGCTCTATTGAGTTTAATTCCATTTATTACATAAACATGCATCAATATTCCACTAAATTTAGAGAGACTAACCTAAGCCCTATGGGCTTCAAAGGTTTCTTGCTTATAAACAACTTATTTGGTCTCTTCTCTACATAATATACAATCTACTTCACATATAAATAGAAGTTTCTTTTAATTATGGCACTTATAACTTGCAATCAGATATTTTTAGCTTATATGGCAGTTTTCAGTGTGAATAAAACAGCTCATAAAGGTATGATATACTCAACTATTCAAAATGACTTTTCCCCAAGTACAAGCAACTGGACCTGTTGCATTTCACTGAAATGAATGCTTTACCTATATGAAATGAATTCTTATACCTATATGGAATAGGTATATTTAAAGTTTCTACCAAATGTATTGCAGTCAACTTTTACTGTGCCTATGCAAAATAACAACCACTTTTATAAGTTCTGATGTGAGATCCCCACCTCTGGTGGAGAAAGTGGAGTAAAATTTTTGTAACATTTCTTTTTTTTTTTTAAACAGAAAGGGTGGAAATGTAAGATGACACCCAGCAATCAACCCCAAACAAAGGTGTCCCCACCTTCCTCTTTCTTTTGGTATGTAAAAAACCACATAAATCACTCAACCTTCCCCCTCTTAGTATTGGGGATTGGTTTGAATAAAGAAAGGGAAGTTCTGGCTTTTTGATTCAAGGAAATAGAATAAAGCCAAAGACCATGAACGCCATAATACACTAATAATACACTGCTTGGTGTATTATTTTCTCACCACTTCCCTGCTTCTTCATACCTATCTTCATAAGGGCTTAGAAATATGACTTGTGGGGTCATCTCACAACTCATGTATTTTTATTTTACAGGCCTACATCCTCTTTTTAGAAGCAAAATATTATGAATAGCTCCTGGATATTTTGAAAGCAAACAATTAGGAAGAGCATCACAATTGTACCAAGGATTACTACCATTTTCCGTGGATTTTTCCAGTGTCCCAGGAGTGGTATTGAACACTTTGGGTAACACTGTACTAGATTCTGGTTCTAATTGTGTTCTAAACAAAAGATGTTCCTTTCTGGGAACTAAAAATGGGATTAAAATGACAAGTGATAATAAAACATGATGTGCATAGCAGGAAAAAAGTGATTAAGGTAATTAGAAGGCTACTATTAGTGTAAAAGAATAGTATGTACTACAACTGGGGATTTGAGGGACAAAGTAACTGTATTGTACATGGGTTCAGTTTTGTTTTTCTTAATGTTCTTTGGCTGAAAGTTCAAGGCTGGGATATCATCGATGGGACTACCGAGAATTCTGTTTATGGGTGATTGGGCTTCCACTGTAACTTTACCCTGTCCTCTTTCTTTGCATCTTTGTTGTCATAATAAACTCGAGAAGAAACTTCTTCTTTCAACCTCTGTTCCTCTGATTCAGTTTAGTCCTTTCCCCAAGCTCCAGTTCAAATGGGCACGTCTCTATCACCACTGTAAACCCTCAAACGTAAGGCTGTGTCCATCTCTTTAATAATGTTTCACTGGTTTTCCTGCTTTCAATTGTACTATTCAACACAGAATACATGATCTTTTTTGTTTTGTTTCGTTTTGTTTTGTTTTTTGGACCACACCTGTTTGATGATCAGGGGTTACTCCTGGCTAAGCGCTCAGAAATTGCCCCTGGCTTGGAGGGACCATATGGGACGCGGGGGGATGGAACTGCGGTCCTTCCTTGGCTAGCTCTTGCAAGGCAGACACCTTACCTCTAGCGCCACCTCTCCGGCCCCAGAATATATGATCTTTTAAAAGTATGAGTCAAATAATATCATTTTGCTTAAGTACTAACTTATCTCTGAGTTTTACTTAAAATTGAACCCAGCACCTAAGAGATCTCCAAGAATGAATCTTACCTCCTTGCTATTTTCTGATTTTTTGCATAATATAAGACCTGCAAAATGTATAAGCAAGGAATATTTTAGTTGCATTAGAATGCCACTTTGTATACAAAGCCATCTATGTTTTTTAAAATGTTAAATATAGTATAACATTAGAAATACACTTGATAATAAGATATAATTAGAGTTGCAGAGGTTTCAGTAAGAAAAACACTGAATAGTCCACATATATTGACCTACAACTTAAATTACTATCCTTTAATTAATGGGATTATGTGTTGGTCAGAAAGTTGTGACCTAGCCAGTTGACTCTTCCACTGGTTTGATGTAGCAGCATACATTATATAAAGAGAATAAATTATAGAAAATAGACAAAAGATGCAGTATATGGATAAGTCAGGTGTCTTAATGGTATATCATACGAATTATATAAGAAAACCTCTCTTTTAGTTGCTTATGGATGTTACTCAACTTCTATTTGTTTCTTTTTTGTCTTCTGAGTATAAACAACATGTTTTAAGCATGCAATATAAATGTTACATATATTACAGAATAATCATCATAGTATAGTTAACATCCATCACCATGAAAAATTGAAACAGTTTTCTTGTGAGGAGGATTTTAAGAGTTGTTCCATTAGCAACTTTAATTTATAAATTCAGTATTAATATTAGTTATGATGCAATACATTATTTTCTAAAGTATATCAACTCACAGATTATAATAGTAAGTTTAAGAAAACACCAACTATAAAAAGCATTATTGCAGATATGGCAATAAGAGACTCCTCCAATTTTTGATGGAAGTATAGATTTGTGTAACCAGTTTGGAAACTGAGATTCCTCAAATAATTCAAAATAGCACCACCAGAAATGCAATAGTTACATTTTTGTTTATCAAAGAAAATAAAAACACACAATGTAAAAGACATTTGTACCCTTATGTTTATTGCAACACTTTTTTTTTTTGCCTTTTTTTGTTTGTTTGTTTTTGGTTTTTGGTACACTAAAACCAATTAATGGATATCTGGTATAGAGGCAGGGTGCTTACATTGCATTTGTCCAAACTGTGCTGGGTTTCTCGTACCCCATATGATTCCCTGAGTCCCACCAATAGTGATCTTTGAGTGCAGATCCTGGAGAAAACCCTGAGCACAACCAAGTGTGGCTCAAGAACAAGCACCAAACCAAAACAAATAAAGAAACGTGGATTTTTATGTAACTTTCTCATCAGATTTGCTGTCATCCTCTTGGGCTGAGAGTACCACGAAATTTAGAGGTGTCAGTGTGGCTGACTGGTTCAAGAAATGTATATAGAACTGAAAAATTTGGTGGCTTGGCAGTTTGATGTGATTCAGGTGTAGATATGGATTGCTTTATGTCTGAGGGGGTCAGGTGTAGCTGTGGGATGCCAGAAAAAGATAATACAGCAAAAAAGGAATCTGCTTGCTCCCATTCTGAGAATACCCCAGAGTTTTCAGCTTATAGGATGATCCCACTGGGAAGATTCAACTGTTTGTTATTGATTCTTTTAAAAAAAAATTTGTCCACACCTGGTGATGCTCAGGAGTTACTCTTGGCTTGAGGGACCATATGGGAATCCGAAGATCAAACTGTGGTCCATCTTAGGTTAGATGTGTGCAAGGCAAAAGTCCTACCACTTATGTCATCGCTCTGGCCCCTGTTCAATTTATCTTTTTGATATTAGTCGTGGAACTGGGCCATTTCTATGTTGGAGGGTATCATGTTAGCCAAACAAAACTTTTTAAAATTCAGAACAAGTTCTAAGACTTACTACTCATTCTGAACCTGATAATACTGAGGAAAACTCATTGTAATCCAGATTATGTTTGCTCACAGGAAATTATTCCCAGTTGGAATATTACCCGGGGCACGGACACAGTCTTAACTTTCTATTTTTCTCTCACTGGGCAACTTGGAAACAACCATGTATAATTTTAAATCCTCATTCTATCCTCTTTGTTTGACAAGCTCTTATTTGATGCAATCTTCCCTCTGAAATCATTTATTTATGCAGTCAATAAATAACTAATGACAAGTTCTGGTCTGACAGATATGAACAAGGCAGATAAAGAGTGAAAAGGGATTGGAAAGAAAATACAACAATAGAGTAGTACAACTTTAGAGGTTAGTTAGTACTATGAAGAAGGAAAACAAGATGAGTTGATAAAAGATGAAACAGTAATTTTTGAGTCAATTATTGTGAGTCAATTTAAATAAAACAAAAAGCCATCTATAGGCATATCTATAAGAAGAGTTTCTATAAAATGTTTAAATTGAGGGAGCACAAAAACCAGCAGATAAAAATCAGTTATGTCCTATACATATTCTAGTTCTAATAGTGTGTCGGAAGCAAAAAAGTTTAAGGAAGCAAACGCTGATTCAGAGTACAGTGTTGGAGCACAGGCTCCAATAAGGCCCAGGTTCCATCCCTAGAATGACACATGGTCCCTGGGAATGCTCAGGAGTGACCCTCAAATCTCAAGTTGGGAGTAGCCCCTGGGTCCTCTTGAATATAATTAGAAACAAAGAGAAATATAATCCTACTTGCAAATTGATCAGGAAAAATTAAATACTTCACAAATATTGTCAAATTCTATATTTGATAAGAATTAAATCCATATTATAGGAAAATTCTCCTAATCTCAACTGCAAAAAGATAATCTGATTCAGAAATGAATAGAGAATCTTAGAGTCCAAAGAAGAAAGAGGGCAAATGGGCATAAAAAGATGTTCAGCATCACTAACTGTTAAAAAAATGCAAATGCAAATCACAAGGACATATCAACTTTTGTGAATTAGCTGTGTGCAAGGCAAGCATCACTGGAATTTTTTCATGATATGATAGGGAGGGAAGTCATAAGATCTTACAATCCACTGTGTTGGCATCTATGGAATATATTTAATACATGATTACAAATTTCAAGTCTCAAAATAAAAACACTTTTAATTGTCACTCTGACTTTTGACATAAGAGCCTCAAGCTGAAGTGAAGGATCTGGGAAAGAGACAGGGAGACAGAGACACATATAGAGAGAAAGAGACAGAGACATAAAGACACAGTGATATAGAAAGAGGGGAGAGAGAGACAAAGGAGCAAAGAAATAACACTACATTTATTGATTTGTATTGTCTTGGGGCCATTTCAACTCTTTATTGAATCTTTCCAGTTATCTTTATTTCATTTTATTTTATTGAAACAATTGTGATCTACAGAGTTCTTCATAGTTGAATTTCAGATATACAGTGATTTAGGGCCATTCCCACCACTAGTGTCAATCTCCTTCCAGTAATGGACCCAGAGTGCGTCCTATACCATCACACTTTGCCCCCAGGCCTGCCAGTATAACAGAAATATCTCCGGTTACCTTATGATTTATGGAGCTATTGGAAGTAAATTTGTCTCCAATTTCTTATTGTCTTTTTGGGCAGTTTACCATTTTTCTAGGAATTGTCATCCTAATAGTGTCACCTATTCTGGAAGATACACGAGTAGAAAGTAGGTAACTTAATGAAAAAAACTTTTTTAAATTAACAATTTACATTTCCCCAAGAAATTTATAACCTTAATAATGCCTGATGGCAAGGCCATGGATGTTTATATCATTTGAAATTTAATTATCTGAGAGTACTAACAGACAGTATTTTTATCAGGCAATCCATTACTGAAAACATTTTTGTTTTTTGATAATTTGAGGTTTGTCTCTGCATTCCTCACCTTAGAGTCATTTATTTGCAAAGTTGTACAATCACTTCCTTTTCTGGGTTGTTCCAATTTCAAGCTAAAATCCTAAGCTAAGCATCAAGTTTATAGTTTAAGTGGCAATACTACATTTGGAAGCAGAAAATCCAACACTCACAGGAAGTCAACATATTTTAGTTTAACTAAGACTCTTCTGCTATCTATGGTTTTTATCTTTAACTTTCCCACCTTTATATTCCCTTTACTATATATCTTTCTATCATGCTGATAACTCCATCTTTTAGGCTTGGTCTCAGATATATAGGTAGATACATAAAATCTCTTAGTCCCATATGGACCCATAATCTCATCATATAAACAGCATCACACCCAAATCAAGTCAATATTCTTTTCTTTTTTCTCCCTACCCATAACTTATTTTAATTTTAAATTTATATACATGTTCAAAATAATATTTGAAACATACAGTGGTTTCTTTTGTTTTGGGGCCACATCTGGTGAGGCTCAGGGGTTACTTCTGGCTATGAGCTCAGAAATCACTCCTGGCTTGGGGGACCATATGGGACCCCATTGGATCGAACCGAGGTTCATCCTAGGCTAGCGCTATCAAAACAAATGCCTTACCGCTCGCACTATTGCTTCAGCCCCATACAATGATGTTTTAAAAGGAATTCAAAAATTTTTCAATTACCACAAAATAAAAAACTTCATATTACCCGTTGATACAATTCTCAGTGACTTAGCATATATGGTTCACCTTTCATTAGGTTTTTAAGACTTGAAAATCATTCTATTTGCCACCATCTTTCCAACCTTTGCATCTCATCTCTCCTCAAATTTCATATACAAGTTCACTTTGCTTTGAAGGCAGTTTTCAAAGCTCATCTCAAGAAATTTCAGGTGAGAAAGATAGTATAGAAAATAATGAACTTGTCTAACATGTGCCCAATCTCAATTTGATCCGTGGCACCTCATATGGTGTCCAGCCCCATCACAAGTGATCCCTGAGCACTGCAGGGTAAGATCCAAAATATTTTTTATGATAATGATGTTTATTTTATTTTTTTAAATCAATGTAATTATTTAAGAACCAGGGTTACAAACATGTTTGTAGTTGAGTTTCAGTCATAAAAAGGTACATACCTCTTCACCAGTGCAACCTGTCCACAACCCTGCCACCATCTCCATTCTTTCACACCTCCTGCCTATCTTTGACACAGGCATTCTATTTCTTTCACTCACTACCAGTCATGGTCACTGTTGGTGTAGTTATTTCTCTAACTGAGCTTGTCAATCTTTGTGGTAAACTTCATATCATGGGATGGTCCTTTCAAACCTCATCTTTATTGTCTCTGGGTATTATAAGGTCAAAAATCTTTTTTAGAATAAAAGATAGAGAGAGTGAGTTTTCCCTGGGCACCAAACTTAATTTCCATTTGCTTCTATGACAATCTGATCTCATGCATGTCTGGATTTTGTTTCCTTCTTAATAATGTGAATTATGCAAAGGTAACGGCTTTTTTACCTACCTATTTTTATCTTTCACACTGCTAAGAATTTTTTAAAATCATAATGAATTTTAAGGAATTATACAGCAATAAAGAATCAGGCTAGGGTCTAGTTAATAAAATCTATAAGGTCCAGGCTATGTATTTAGCTATGTATCTAATAGGTAATATAATGTCTATCATAAAGTAGGCATCTAGCACCATAAATAAAAGGAGATAGAAACATAAATTTTAGTAAGAAACAATGTCAAATTGTTCAAATCCTATGTCAAATTTATAGAGTCCATTTAGCAGAAAGAGTAAGAGAAAAACATCTCTCCAATCCAACATCATATATTCACATGTTTGGGGAAGAAGCTACACAAAAATTATTAAGCTGGCAGAGGATAAAGCACCATGAAATCAGCATCCAAGTCCCTGTTGATCCCTAAGACTGAGATTTCTGTAGTCTTAGCCTTGCATCCACCCAAGATCCAAGACAGATGGTGGTTCGAATCTCAGTATCCCATATGGTCCCCAGACCTGCCAGGAGCCAGTCTGAGCACAGAGCCAGGAGTAACCCCTGAGTACCACGAGGTGTGACCCAAAAACAAACAAACCAAAGAAACAAACGTAACAAAGAAAACAAGCTAGAGAAAACTGGCTCATGGTGTTAAGAGGAAAAGAATGTGCCATAGAAACGTCTCTATAATAGGTTCTTCATAAAATTAATACTTGAGGGGCTGGAGTAGTGGCGTGGAGCAGTAAGGAAACTGCCTTGCCTGTGCTAGCCTAGGACGGACAGCGATTTGATCCCCTAGTGTCCCATAGAGGTTGGACCAGACGGCATTCCCACCAGCAGTGGATAAGAGTTCCTTTCTCTTCACATCCCCACCAGCACTGATTGTTCTCATTCTTTGTGATATATGCCAATCTCTGTGGTGTGAGATGGTATTTCATCATTGTTTTGATTTGCATCTCCTTGATGATTAGTGACGAGGAACATTTTTTCATATGCCTTTTGGCCACTTGTATTTCTTTCTTTTTTTTTTATCAAAGGGTCTGTTCATTTCTTCTCCCCATTTTTTGATGGGATTATATGTTTTTTTTTTCTTGTAAATTCTGTCAGTGTCCTGTATATTTTGGATATTAGCCCCTTATCTGATGGTTATTGGGTGAATAGTTTCTCCCACTTGGTGGGTGGCTCTTGTATCCTGGGCACTATTTCTTTTGAGGTGCAGAAGCTTCTCAGCTTAATGTATTCCCATCTGTTGATCTCTGCTTCCACTTGTTTGGAAAGTGCAGTTTCCTCCTTGAAGATGCATTTACTCTCAATGTCATGGAGTGTTTTACCTACGTGTTGTTCTATATACCTTATGGTATCAGGTCTGATATCAAGGTCTTTAATCCAATTGGATTTTAACTTTGTACATGATGTTAACTGGGGGTCCATGTTCGCTTTTTTGCAAGTGGCTAACCAGTTCTGCCAGCACCACTTGTTGAAGAGATTTTCCCTGCTCCACTTAGGATTTCTTGCTCCCTTGTCAAAAATTAGGTAATTGTATGTCTGGGGAACATTGTCTGAGAACTCAAGCCTATTCCACTGATCTGAGGGTCTGTCTTTATTCCAATACCATGCTGTTTTGATAACTATTGCTTTGTAGTACAGTTTAAAGTTGGGGAAAGTAATGCTTCCCATTTTCAGTGCTAATTCTTTAGTCTTCCTGGGCTACTCTTTTTGAAAGAATATGATGAGAAAAATAGAGAAAAACAAGAGGAGACACAAACAATGTAACAAACTCTTTGAAGATGTTAAAAGAACATTCTAGAAGGAAACTAGGAGATATTTTCAGTGACTTCTTCCCATCCTAATTACTCTACATGTGTGTTTGAACCTATTTTTATCTTATGTGCAGTTTCTCTCTCTATATATATGATCTTTATTTCCCATATTTCCTTTTTTAAAACATTCTATTTATTTATTTATTTATTTATTTATTTATTTATTTATTTAACATCTTTATTCAAGCACCATGATTCAAACATATTTGTTGTTGGAAGGAAATGTGGGGGTTAGTGGTAGGAAGGTTGAACTAGAATTTAGAATTTAAAAATTTTAGAATTTTAGAATTTAGAATCATAGAATTTTAGAAATTATAATTTAGGGTTTTAGAATAGAATTTAGAATTTTAGAACTTTAGAATAGTATTCAGAATTTTAGAATAAAATTTAGAATTTTACAAATTTAGAATTCAGAATTTTAGAATAGAATTTAGAATTTTACAAATTTAAAATTTTAGAATAGAATTTAGAATTTTAGAAAGTTAGAATTTAGAATTTTAGAATAGTATTTGGAATTTTAGAAATTTAAAATTTTAGAATAGTATTTAGAATTTTAGAAATTTAGAATTTAGAATTTTAGAATAGAATTTACAATTTTAGAAATTTGGAATTTAGAATTTTAGAATAGAATTTACAATTTTAGAAATTTAGAATTTTAGTATAGAATTTAGAATTGTAGAAATTAGAATTGTAGAAATTTAGAATTTAGAATTTTAGAATATTATTTAGAATTTTAGAATAGAATCTATATTTTTAGAATGTATTTTAATTAGAGATAGATTTAGAGGGGTTGGATCACAGCTGGTTGTGATCAGGGTTTACTCCTAGCTCTGTGTTCAAGCAAGCCTCTTACTATTTCTCTAGACCTGGAAATAAAAATTTAAATCAACTATAGATGAATAAAAGTGAAATTTAGAAAACATGTATGTTTAAGAAATCTCATATTCTCCCTTTTTTTTCTTTTGGAGAAGTAAATCATTAATAATAAAATAAAATAATTATTTTTATTTGATAAACTTAAAATATTGCTCCGTTACTCAAGGTCAGGGCTTCTTAAACTTTCCCAGTATCAAGCCTCCATTTTTATCCTTCAGAGAAATTTTACAAGAACCCAAGCATATAGGTAAACAAAACAAATATTTGTTAGTGCTAAAAAGACCTAAAGAAATTGATTTACAATACAATATAAATAATTTTAATATAATATTTAATATAATATCAATCACATTTAATATAATAAAATTAATACAATTTTAATATAAGTTTAATGTAATTCAAATAATTTATTTAAAATACAGTATAAAAAAAGTGACAGAGTCCCATAGGGGATCATGACCCCCAGTTTGAGACGTGAGCATCAAGATTACAATGAAGTTTTAACAGTTTATAAAAGTTCCAGCCAGTTATATGCATGGCTACACCTGGCATTTGTTGGGCATTTGCTTTGCTTTGATAACAGGAATCTTGGCAAAGGAGTCTTCCTTAGACCAATCACCCATTGTTTTGCCTTGAAACACCCATGTCTTCTTGGCCAGCCTTCCTCCCATGAGAAGGCTGAGAAAGTTTACCAGCTCTTTTCCAAATTTATAGTCATGAACTTGAGATTTTATGTTGGGGAGCAAGGAGACATAATCCAACTGTGCTCAATGCTTACTCTTGACTCTGTACTCAGGAATTACTCGTGGTAGGAAGGACTCTTTGGGTCATCTGAGGTGACAGGGATCAAATCTGGTCTCAACAGCATGCAAGGAAAGCTCTCTATCCACTGCAACAGAGGTCCAGTCCCTAACTTAATATCTTTCAAAGTTAATATAATTGAGGGAAAAAAGGCATTCAAAAAGATTGTATTAAAATTGAATTGATCAATCCTAAATTGTTTTTCATTCCAGTCCTCAAATGAAGCCACACTGTGTTAACCAAATAGCAAAGGTTAGAGGTCAAGTTTAGAAGAGTGCAGCTTAGCAAAGTTTATAAAATCATAGCATTTCCTTCTTAAGATATTCTGTTTTATATATATATATATATATATATATATATATATATATATTTATGTAGCAGGTCAGCCCCTGAAGAGGTTGACTGATGGAGGGATGGAGAATGAGGCCTTTTTCTTCCAGCTCGGAGCACGCGTCTGCCACCCTGTCTAGCCCACGGTTCTGAGGTGAAACGGCGGGTAAACAGCTCGCAGACAATCAGGCTCGTGGAAATATTTGCTTTATTCGGATGGACAAAACTGAAGTCCAAAGACTCAGATTCAGTTCCAGCCAGCAAAAGCCTCTCACCTTCCACAGACCCTTGCTCTTATAGTCCAGAGTCAGGTCCCACCCAATGGTGGGATCAGATACCAACCAATGGTGGAAGCAGAATCAGGTCCTACCCTAGGGTGGGGGCAGAATGCCAGGTCACACCCTAGGGTAGGGCACAGATTAGGGTGAGCAACATAGTAATCCCCCAAAATATTTACATACACAACAAAATATATATATATATATATATATATATATATATATATATATATATATATATATATATATATGTAAATTTTTATTATTTAAGGGGCCAGAGAGGTGGCACAGCTTTAGGGTCTTTGCCTTGCATGCTGCTGACCTAGGACGGACCGTGGTTGGATCCCCGACATCCTATATGGGACCCCTAGCAAGGAGCAATTTTTGAGTGCATAGTCAGGAGTAACCCCTAAGTGTCACAGAGTGTGATCCAAAAACAAAACAAAGCAAAAACAAAAAAACTTTATTTAAGCACCATGAGTACAAGCATGATTGTAGTTTGATTTCAGTCATAAACAAAACACCCCCCCCATCACCAGTGCAGCATTCCCACCACCAATGCCCCCTTCCCTCCTCCACCACCCTTGCTGTATTTGAGACAGGCATTCTACTTCTCTCACTCATTAACATTGTCATGCTAGTTGTTAGCGTAGTTATTTCCCTAACTGCACTCATCACTCTTTGTGATGAGCTTTATATTGTGTGTTTAATTCAAGATAAATTGAAGACATTATTGTAATAATGCCCAGAGACAATATAGACATAACAATAGAAACAATAGTGATATTATTGTAATAATGCCCAGCGACAATAGAGATGAGGTCCAGAAGGACTGGCTCTGTTAATTTTGAACATGTGTTAAAATTCTTGCTTTATTTCATTTTTTTACAGCACCTCCCTAAGAGAAACCTTTATATAATCATTATAATTCTTCTTAGAGGTGATTAGATTAAGAGGTCAGGGAACATGTTTATGTCAGAACTGTTGTATTATTACTGGTCCCACCCTAATCAATATTCATACTCCACCCAAGGCTGTGATCTGGTGATGGGATTATTGGATTATTCCCTACTTGGTATTCCTTTCCCACCCAAGTGCCTAGTTCTTGTCAATAAAAGCGAAAAAAGAAGGAAGGAAGGCACTCATTCTTTGGTCTTCTTCCATTAAGCTGCTTCCTTCTTAGGAGCAGAAAGCTTGTGTGGTGGGGTTCCTTGCTTTAGTGCTAGATTTCCTGAACCTGTTCTTTTATGTTTTCACTTTTTCGGTTATATCCTGTGTCAACATTTGCTTCCAGATCTATTTCTCACCAGAACCTCGTTTTGGAGGCTGGGTCTCCACTTATCTAGAACCATAAGCAGGTTTCAACCCAAGCCAATGGTTTCTCAAGGTTCCTGGCTGTGCCACATCACCTGTTGGTCTATAGCTGTCAGAATCTATTCTAGGCCAGGGAATGTCAGTGGGTGAATCATATGTGAATGAGCGATTTTTTAATGCTCTAGTCTAGACAACAGGTTGAAATTACTTTTTTTTTCCTAATGGAAAACAGGTGCAATTTTTTTCTTCTCTGCTAAAGAATGATGAACCTCCACCTTAATCAGGCCTTGCTACCTGATGTGGCCTGTGCGGTAACTGACTTTATTGGCCATTTACCTGTCATGGACCTACAATGGTGACATCTGGCTTTGCTTACTGAGAAGCAGGGAGCCTTGATTAACTGTCTTGGACTATTATTCTTCCAGAGCTGTCTGCATCTGCTGTACTTTGCAAATAGAATTTCCAAAGCAGCTCCTCTTGGCATGAAAATTAGATGCGCAAAAACAGGTATTTCCTCTTCAGAAGGGAAGTGAGCTTTGTTTGTAATAACTTTTTTTTTTAAACACCGTGATTACAAACATGATTATAGTTGTATGATTACAGTCATGTAAAGAGCACCCCCCCTCACCGGTGCAACATTCCCACCACCAATTTCCCAGATCTCCCTCCTCCCCACCCCCCTACACCTGTACTCGAGACAGGCTTACCACTTCCCTCATTCATTCACATTCTATGATAGTTTTCAGTGTAGTCATCTCTGCAACTGCACTCATCACTCTATGTGATGAGCTGCATGTCCTGAGCTGCACCTACCAGCCCTCATCTCTCTTGTCTCTGAGATACTGTTAAAAATGTCCTTCATTTTTCTTAAAGCCCATAGATGAGTGAAACCATTCTGCTTCTTTCTCTCTCCCTCTGACTTACTTCACTCAGCATAATAGATTCCATGTACATCCATGTATTGGAAAATTTCATGACTTCATCTCTCCTGATGGCTGCATAGTATTCCATTGTGTATATGTACCACAGTTTCTTCAGCCACTCATCTGTTGAAGGGCATCTTGGTTGTTTCCAGAGTCTGGCTATTGTAAATAGTGCTGCAATGAATATCAGAGTAAGGAAGGGATTTTTGTATTGTATTTTTGTGTTTCTTGGGTATATTCCTAGGAGTGGTATAGCTGGATCGTATGGAAGCTCAATTTCCAGTTTGTGAAGGAATCTCCATATCGCTTTCCATAAAGGTTGTACTAGACGGCATTCCCACCAGCAGTGAAAAAGAATTCCTTTCTCTCCACATCCCCGCCAGCACTGCTTGTTTTCCTTTTTTGTGATGTGTGCCAATCTCAGTGGCGTGAGGTGGTACCTCATAGTAGTTTTGATTTGCATCTCCCTGACGATTAGTGATGTTGAACATCTTTTCATGTGCCTTTTGGCCATTTGCCTTTCTTCTTTTTCAAAGTGTCTGTTCATTTCTTCTCCCCATTTTTTGATGGGGTTAGTTGTTTTTTTCTGTATAGTTTTTTCCTGTATAGTTTTTTTCTGTATAGTTCTGTCAGTACCTTGTAAATTTTGGATATTAGCCCTTTATCTGATGTGTATTGGGTGAATAATTTCTCCCACTCAGTGGGTGGCCTTTGTATTCTGGGCACTATTTCCTTTGAGATGCAGAAGCTTTTCAGCTTAATATAGTCCCATCTGTTTATCTCTGCTTCCACTTGCTTGGAAAGTGTTGTCTCCTCCTTAAAGATGCCTTTAGTCTCAATGTCCTGGAGTGTTTCACCTACATGTTGTTCTATATACCTTATAGTTTCAGTTCTGATATCAAGGTCTTTAATCCATTTGGATTTTACCTTTGTACATGGTGTTAGCTGTGGGTCTGAGTTCGCTTTTTTGCAAGTGGCTAACCAGTTGTGCCAACACCACTTGTTGAATAGGCTTTCCCTGCTCCATTTAGGATTTCTTGCTCCTTTATCAAAAACAAGGTGGTTATATGTCTGAGGAACCTTCTCTGAGTACTCAAGCCTATTCCACTGATCTGAGGGTCTGTTTTTATTCCAATACCATGCTGTTTTTATAACTGTTGCTTTATAATACAACTTAAAATTGGGGAAAGTAATGCCTCCCATATTCCTTTTCTCAAGGAGTGCTTTAGCTATTCGAGGTTGTTTGTTGTTCCAGATGAATTTCAGAAGTATTTGATCCACTTCTTTGAAAAATGTCATGGGTATCTTTAGAGGAATCGCATTAAATCTGTACAATGCTTTTGGAAGTATTGCCATTTTAATGATGTTGATCCTGCCAATCCATGAGCATGGTATGTGTTTCCATTTCTGCGTGTCCTCTCTTATTTCTTGGAGCAGTGTTTTGTAGTTTTCTTTGTATAGATCCTTCACATCTTTAGTCAGGTTGACTCCAAGATATTTGAGTTTGTGTGGAACTAATGTGAATGGGATTGTTCTCTTAATGTCCATTTCTTCCCTATCATTATTAGTGTATAAAAAGGCCATTGATTTTTGTGTGTTAATTTTGTATCCTGCCACTTTGCTATACAAATCTATTATTTCTAGAAGCTTTTTGGTAGAGTCTTTAGGGTTTTCTAAGTAGAGTATCATGTCATCTGCAAACAGTGAGAGCTTGACTTCTTCCTTTCCTATCTGGATTCCCTTGATATCTTTTTCTTGCCTAATCGCTATAGCAAGTACTTCCAGTGCTATGTTGAATAGGAGTGGTGAGAGAGGACAGCCTTGTCTTGTACCAGAATTTAGAGGAAAGGATTTTAGTTTTTCTCCATTGAGGATAATATTTGCCACTGGCTTCTGGTAGATGGCTTTGACTATATTGAGAAAGGTTCCTTTTATTCCTATCTTGCTGAGAGTTTTCATCAAGAATGGGTGTTGAACCTTATCAAATGCTTTTTCTGCATCTATTGATATGACCATGTGATTTTTATTTTTTTTGTTGTTTATGTTGTGTATTATATTGATAGATTTACGGATGTTAAACCATCCTTGCATTCCTGGGATGAAACCTACTTGATCAAAGTGAATGATCTTCTTGATGAGGCACTGGATCCTGTTCGCCAGGATTTTGTTGAGGATCTTTGCATCTGTGTTCATCAGGGATATTGGTCTGTAATTTTCTTTTTTGGTAGCATCTCTATCAGGTTTTGGTATTAAGGTGATGTTGGCTTCATAAAAGCTATTTGGAAGTATTCCTGTTTTTTCGATTTCATAAAAGAGCCTGGCCAGAATTGGTAGTAGTTCCTCTTGAAAGGTTTGAAAGAATTCATTCGTGAATCCATCAGGGCCTGGGCTTTTGTTTTTGGGTAAATTTTTGATTACAGTTTTAATTTCCTCAATAGTGATGGGGGTGTTTAGATATGCTACCTCTTCTTTATTCAACCGTGGAAGGTTATATGAGTTCAGAAATTTATCCATTTCTTCCAGGTTCTCATATTTAGTGGCATAGAGTTTCTCAAAGTATTCTCTGAATACCCTTTGAATCTCTGCAGTATCTGTAGTGATCTCCCCCTTTTCATTTCTAATACGCGTTATCAAGTTTCTCTCTTTCTTTTGCTTTGTGAGTTTTGCCAATGGTCTATCAATCTTGTTTATTTTTTCAAAGAACCAACTTCTGCTTTCGTTGATCTTTCGGATTGTTTTTTGGGTTTCCACTTCGTTGATTTCTGCTCTCAGCTTTGTTATTTCCTTCTGTCTCCCTATTTTTGGGTCCTTTTGTTGAGCACTTTCTAGTTCTATTAGCTGTGTCATTAAGCTACTCAGGTAAGCTCCTTCTTCCTTCCTGATGTGTGCTTGCAAAGCTATAAATTTTCCTCTCAGTACTGCTTTTGCTGTGTCCCATAAGTTCTGATAGTTTGTGTCTTTATTCTCATTTGTTTCCAGGAACCTTTTGATTTCCTCCTTGATTTCATCTCGGACCCACTGGTTACTGAGTATGAGGCTGTTTAACTTCTAGGTGTTAAATTTTTTCTTCTGTGTCCCTTTGCAGTTCACATCTAACTTCAGAGCCTTGTGGTCAGCAAAGGCAGCCTGCAAAATGTCTATCTTTTTTATTTTATGGAGGTATGTTTTATGTGCCAGCACGTGATCTATCCTGGAGAATGATCCATGTACATTGGAAAAGAATGTGTATCCAGGTTTCTGAGGATAGATTGCCCTATATATATCTACTAGGCCTCTTTCATCCATTTCTCTTTGCAGGTCTAGTATATTTTTGTTGGGTTTCCATTTGGTTGACCTATCAAGTGTTGACAAGCCTGTGTTGAGGTCTCCCACAATTATTGTGTTATTATTGATATCCTTCTTCAGATTTGTCAACAATTGTATTAAATACTTTGCTGGACCCTCATTCGGTGCGTATATGTTTAGGAGAGTGATTTCTTCTTGCTGTACAAATCCCTTGATTAGTACATAATATCCATCTTTGTCCCTTATAACTTTTCTGAGTATAAAGTTTGTGTCATCTGATATTAGTATGGCCACCCCCGCTTTTTTAAGGGTGTTGTTTGCTTGAATGATTTTCCTCCAGCCTTTGATTTTGAGTCTATGTTTATTCTGACTATTCAGGTGTGTTTCTTGTAGACAGCAGAAGGTTGGCTTCAGTTTTTTGATCCATTTCGCCACTCTGTGCCTCTTAACTGGTGCATTTAGTCCATTGACATTGAGAGAAATAATTGTCATGGGATTTATTGCCATCTTTGTGTAGAAGTTTGGTGTGTTTTTTGTTCTGTCTTGTTTTTAGAGTAGATCTTTCAGTTTTTCTTTTAAGGCTGGTTTTGAGTCTGCAAAGATTTTGAGCTGTTGTTTATCTGTGAAGCCGTGTATACATCCGTCAAACCTGAAACTTAGTTTTGCTGGGTGCAATATTCAATATTTCATTGAGTTTTGCCACTACGTCCCACCACTGCCTTCTGGCCTTGAGTGTTTCTGGTGACAGGTCTGCTGTAAATTTCAAGGATGCTCCCTGGAATGTAATTTCCCTTTTCGATCTTGCTGCTTGCAGTATTTTATCTCTATCGGTGGGTTTCATCATGGTGACTAGGATGTGTCTTGGGGTGTTTCTACTGGGGTCTTTTTTAGCTGGTACTCTTCGGGCATGCAGGATTTGGTCACATGTTTTCTTTAGCTCTGGTAGTTTCTCTGTGATGATGTTCTTAACCATTGATTCTTCCTGAAGATTTTCTTCTTGGGTCTCTGGAACTCCAATGATTCTAAAGTTGTTTCTGTTGAGCTTATCAAAGACTTCTATTTTCATCTTCTCATATTCTTTGAGTAAATTTTCCATTGTCTGATCATTTGATTTGAGGCTTTTTTCCAATCTCTTCTGCTGTGTAAAGTTGTTATGCATCTCGTCTTCTAAAGCACTAGTTCTATCCTCAGCTGCTGTTAACCTGTTGGAAAGTTCATCCATTATGTTCTTCAATTCGTCTACTGAGTTTTTCAGACCTGTTATCTGATCTGATATTTCAGTTTGGAGTTTTCTGATTTCTATCTTCATATTCTCTTGATTTTTATTAGTGTTCTGATTTATACTTTCTTTGATATCTGTTAGCAACCTCCATATTTCGTCTCTAAACTCCATTTCTGAAAGACTGCTTAGGTAGTTGGTCATTGTTGGGTCATCAGAGTTTCCATCTTCATTCTCTATGGTTGAAGTTGGTCTGCGTAGTCTCCCCATTGTCACGCTTACGCTGTGGGTTTTTCTACGTGTTGTGGTGGTACTCATTGGCTAGGTGGAGTGCGCGGCCCCCAAACACTCACCTCAGCCGAGGCAAGCCGTCAGGGGATGCCAGGAGAAGTCCCCAAATGTCTGCCAAGCTAAAGAAACCAGCACAATCCACAACTCCAACAGAAAACACACGCCTCAGCAAGACACGCCTTGAAGAGATTAATGCTGAAGGAGGTCAAAGTTCCCAGGTTGATGCAGGCTGGGGGAGGTCCCAAAATGTCTGCCGGGCCTAGGGGTCCTAGGGGTCCAGCAGTCAGCCTGATCCGCAACTCCGGCCCCCAAACACTCACCTCAGCCGAGGCAAGCCGTCAGGGGATGCCAGGAGAAGTCCCCAAATGTCTGCCAAGCTAAAGAAGTGTTTGTAATAACTTAGTAGCAGAAACCTGCTCAGAGTAGCAGAGCCTCAGAATAGCACATGTTTGGAAGCTACTTAGATGCTTTCCTAAATGAATAGCATCTTTTTATTTGTTTTGTTTTGGGACACACCTGGAGTTGCTCAGGGATTACTCCTGGCTCTATGCTCAGAAATTGTTCCTGGCTCAGGGGACCATATGGGATGCTGGGGAACAAACCCACTTCCATCTTGGGTCAGCTGTGTGCAAGGCAAACATCCTACCACTGTGCTACCACTCCGGCCCCAATGAATAGCATCTTAACAATGAAGTTTTTTTCTGGGGTTGGAGCTATAATATAGAGGAAAAGGCATTTGCCTTGTATGCGGTGGACCTGGGTTCAATCCTTGGCATCCCACATAGTTCCCCAGTCTACTAGAACTAATTCCTGAATGCAGAGCCAGGATTAACCACTGAGACTCAACGATGTTCCCTCCCTATCATTTTTTTTTTCTGCTTTCCCTAAAATTTGATGTGGCCAAATATCCTTCCATTGTATTTATATGAATGGGAGGGGAGAAGGGTCTCAAACAGGGATATCAGGAAGCTTTTCCTGAAAAAAAATTATTTGGGGGGTCACTGAATAATTTCTTAAGGAAAGAGATTTATCAAGGAAAGATGGTGGAAGGATACAACACACTTTTTTCTGGTTTTGTTTTAGTTTAGGGGCCAGCCATATCTGGCTATACTCAGGGTTTACTCCTTGCTCCTTGACAAGGGATTACTCCTAGTGGTACTCAGGATCTTAAATGATACCAGGAATTGAACTCTGGTTAGCTGTGTCCACACCGAGGCACCTCACTTGCTGTATTTTCTCCCTTACCTGAGGCAGGGCAGAAGGGGAGATAGGCAATGTGTTTTATGCAGAGAGAACATGAACCTAAGATGGAGATGATGAGGACTCACTGATACTTCAGGAGGTTCAAATGCCAAGGGCAAGAATGGCAGACCGGTCAGGTAGAAGGCAGACTGGGATAACATTGTGCTTTATGTAAGGAAAATTTATTTTATTCTCTATGCAGATGTCAGAAAGTATGGTAATTAGAGTCGTGCATAATTATTTCAGAATTTAGCAAGTTTTCTGGAAGCAAGGTGGCCAGTGAATTGAAACTAATTAGAAATAAATTGAGAATAAGTTAGGAAGTGGCTGAAAATACCCTAAAAGAAAAACTCATGGCTAAACACAGCTCCCAGCTAAAAACTCTGGGGCATCCTCTCTTGCACCAAAAGTTTATTCTTCCCAAGATATAAGATGAGAATTGGGTGAGGGATGGTGAATTTGGCATTGCATTGATTAAAGCAGGGCTGTAGAAAGACAGGAGGACTGTTGCACTGGACTCAGAGAGTCTAGCTGAAGTTTACAGTCAGTCCAGTTTCTGATGCCTACATTCTGTTTAATTCACCCTAAATTGCTCTATAGTCATTATTATCTATATTCTTATACATATTTTTGGTTTGGGGACATCATCCAGCTGTAGTCAGGGTTTCTTCCTGGCTCTGCACCCAATGATCATTCCAAGCAGCTATTGGGTGACCAGAGGAAGTGCTGGGGATCAAACCCAGGTTGACACGGAAGACAAGCACTTCACCTGCTGTCTGATCTCTCCATCTCCTAGCATACTGTTCTTAAGGCTGCATAATGTCAAGGACTGATTTCATTTAACCTAGAGAATCTTCAGTATTCAGAGGAAAGCACAGCCTGTATTAGAAGCTTAATGTAATGTTGTTGACTTGAAATTGGTGGCACAATAGAGCAGGAGACACGAGATAACTATTTACAAACATAGTTTTTCTCCCCAGGTGCATTAAATGACAGTGCTTTGGAGAACACTGGAAGCTGAACACTCAATATTTTCGGCTGGATCTCGCAGGAAGTGACAGTTCCCTGTGTGAACAGGTGTATCTCAAAAGACCAATTTGCTGCTACTCGTCACTTTTCTTCTGTAGACTCAGGGTTTAGTGATTTAAGGCAAGACAGAGAACTTGACTCTGCAGTGCTCTTTCTTGAAAAAGTGACAATCTAAGAGAGGCCATGTAGGGATTTCAGGGAGCAAAGTTAAGGGAATTGGGGAAAAAAGTGATAAAAGGAAAAAAATGTGATTAAGGAGAAGTGAGCTGAGGTAGCTGACAATTGGAGGTTGTTTACTGACACTCCTGAGTGCTGGCTCTGAGGCAGAGAGGGCAGAATTGAACCAAAAGCAAAAATAAAACCCAGTTTATAGTTTCAGTTGAGCATCTAACAATTCAGACAAACCAATTCCAATGCGTTTTTCTCAGATTCAGATTATTTTTATCCAAGAATGTCATACTTCATGCATCAGATGATTTTGAGTTTGGAACTCTAATTATTGAGATAAAAGAAGCAATTTACAATTATACTGACTTCACGTGTGAAACAGAATGATTTCATATTTGTATGTGAAATGTATGTGAAATGATTATCATATAACTATGCATCCATCATTATTGAAAGTTATGAAATTTTCCACATAATAAGTACTCAATGTCTGCAGTCTTGGCAGATTTCAACTTTGCTCTATGAACTATAATCATTCTTCCCAACTTATTTATTTTATAAATGGAAATTTGATGAGGATCACTTTAGTAAACATTTTGTGAACTTCTCAGATTTCTATTGTTTTATCAGTATCATCCCAGGCTGCAAATAAGAACTTTGAGCCAAAGCAAACTTACTTTGCATTAGGAATTTGCAATACAGACTGGACAATGGCTCCAAGAGCGGCCATGCATGATTCCCTGAACATCACAAGGAGCAACCTCCCAGCAAAGATCTGGGAGGAGAAGCTATGAATAGTCCCTGTGTCCCAGTTATCCTTATCTTTTCAAGATTTCGCTGCAGAAAATCCTCATAGAGAAGATGAAATTGAAATCTAATTCATTACTTACTCCCCAAGGAGTCCTTTTCAGAATATGCAGTAGAACCCTGCCTCTAGAGTTTTAAATATGGCATCATTTGTCAATGTAATTCAATATTTTTTAAGTTATTAGTATGTACTAAGCCTGATATTTGATGGAGTGAGTACAGGATGAGACACAGTAGATGGAATTGACATAATTGCCTACTCAAATACATGCATAATGCTCATATGAAGGTTAAAATATTGATAGGGTCATAGAAAAGAGATGGTTTCATTGTATGTAGACAATTTTTATAGAAAGCTTGCTAGAACTCATTTTGACCAAGAATAATGAACACAATCAAAATGTCACCAAATATTTCACCATAGAGAGTAAGGAAGAAAAATACTTTAGGTAAAGAAAATAGTATGAGAAAAGTCTTAGAGCTAGCACAGGGCTAATATGATGAAAGCAATGGCCAAGGTCAGGAGGCTGCATTTTCCCCTTAGTGGTAAACATTTATTGAACCATGTGAGCAGAAAATATCCCAAACTGGTTATTTCCAATGTTTTGGAGAATATTTCATAAAAGGAAATCTGGAATCATATATCACCTGTGGAAATAACACATATATTTATTATACTTATTGGTAAATATACATTTATCAGTAGCCACTGATAAATACACACAGATAACTGTGTATAATGAGTTGTCAGCATTGAGAAGAGTAACACAGCAGGGCAGGACTAAAGTCTACAAGTGAACAAGAGCCATTTCAAGAAATGAAATGAGACCAGTGGCTAAGTCCCATAACTTGAGCAAGAGCCCAAAGAAAGGGGGAAAGGAAAGTTGGTGTTTTACCAGCAGACAGCTCCCTGTCTTTCCAGTCACTGGAAATGTTCAGATACCTGGAAGGTACATAGAAATCTACCTTTTTCCCTCGTTCTTTTAAAATCTTATGATATTTCCATGGCTATAGTTAGAGGTTAAGTTGGGGGTCATTAACCCCATACTCTATGACTGACTTGCTTTGAAACTTGGCCAAGCAGAGTTGGCTCATCTACTTTAAAAAGTGGGGGTACAAATTCCTTATGAGATGCCAATAAGTATGTATAATGATGTATGTAAAACAACCTGCAAAGTGCTTTTACTTGTAGTGTGCTTGGTGATTGGTAAGCATTATTGCCTTAATTATGGCGTTATGGTCTTAATTCCCTTTTCATTCCCATAGATTAAATAATCATGATGGTGTCATTTGGCAAGTTTCACTAAGGGAACCAAACCGTGTGTTAAACACTGATCTTCCCACCTAACTGGCCTTGCCAGAATCAGAGCTTCTGAATAGGAGTTGATGTGAATCATAATTTTCTTGCTAAAAGATAGGTGAGGAGTCATGCTTTACCTATTTTATGGATGCCCAGAGTGAGGCAGAACCTTGAATGTGCCCCAAGAAATTCAGACTCTGAGCTAAACCCATAATTATATGCCTTTTCCTCCGATCCTACAGACTCAGTCATTTGCTCCTGCAATTTTGTCCATGTAATCGTATGTCTTGGAGTGCTGAAAGGAACTACTTTTATAAAGCTCTCAGTGCACTAAGTAACATTGCTATAGTTGGCATTTCACAAAAAATAAGTGCTTTAGAAAAATGCAATTTGAGAGGAACAAAAGCAATAACAAACCAGAGAGTTATAATTTAATCATACCAAACCATATATGTTTGGTAATGGTAAAAGGAAAGAGTAATTCATTTCGGTGGCTCTAAATTGAAATTTCTCAAAGATCAAAATAGAGCTCAGTTCTTTGGACTTATGCTGATGATGCTGTCACTAATAGAGAATGTTGGAAGCAAGAAGCAAAATCACTGCATGTAGAATAACTTCCCTCAAAATTTATTATCCCATTTATGCATCTGAAAACCTGAGCTGTGAAGGGAATAATATATGGTTCAGGTATGGATTCATATAAGCATTTTTTCATTTTGGAAATTTATTAGTTTTCCTTAGGCAATTCTTTCTTCACAAGAATGACAGCAGTGGCTGGCATTTAATAAGTTAGCAGCAATATTAAACTCTATTGATCTGAATTAGTATATGTGTCTTTTGCTTTGATAGTTTATTACTTTATTCACAGGTAGCAAGATGTACATTTGCTCAGTTGCTACTGACTGAAGAGGAATATGTATTATCTGTTATAGAATATATTGAAAGTCATTTTTTGAAGGACTTTTTATTTTTTTAATTTTTTAAAATTTTATTAAAACCATTGTGCTTTATGAAGTCCTTCAATAGTTGGGTTTCAGACACACAATGAAGCAGGGCCAATAACACCACAAGTGTCGACCTCTCTCCACTGTGTTCCCAGAGTGTAACCCAATCACCACACTTTGCCCCCCAAAATGCCAGTATAGCAGTCCCATTTATAGTTTAGATTGTTAGAGTTTGGGTCTCTTGATTCCATTGTTGTTGACTTTGGCTTGGATATTTATTTCTGTCCTTTGCTTTTTGTGTTTGTTTGTTTAATCTCCACCAGTGCACCTGAGATCGCTTGTCACCTGAGCCCCATCCATTCATATTTGTGTTTCTCCTCCACTATTTTTTTCTTCCTCTCTCTGTATTCTGGAGCCAAGGATGTTTCAGATAACTCTCATTTGGACAATTGCATTTTTCCATGCATTTTTTCTAAATGCCATATATAAGTGATATAATTCTGTATTTACCCTTCTTCTAGATTACTTCATTTAAAGCAATATCTTCTAGTTCTATACATTTTGCTGCAAATTGCATGATTAAATCATTCATTATGACTATGTATTTTTTTGTATATATGTACCACATCTTCATGATCTATTCATCCATTCAACTAAGTTGATTTCAAGTCTTAGCTATTGTACTGAGTGCTACAATAAATAGTCGTGTACATACAACCTTTTGGATGAATTTTTTTCTGTCTTGGGGATAGATATTCCAAAGAAGGATTGCTAGGTTGTATGGCAGTTCAATTTTAAGTTTATTGAAAACCGTCCATACTGTTTTTCAAGGGTTGGACCAGGCACCATTCCCACCAGCAATGGGTGAGAGTTCTTTTCTCACCACATCCCTGCCAACAAATGTTGCTCCCATTATATTTTATATGCGCTATCTTCACTGGTATAAGGGAAAATCTCATTGGTGTTTTGTTGTGTATTTCACTAATGATAAATGGCGATGAGCATTTTTTCATAAGTCTGATGACTATTTGTTGGTCTTTCTCAGAGAAGTGTCTGTTTATTTCCTGTTCCCATTTTTTTGTTCCCTTATTCACCATTTTTCTCTGTTAGGATTGATTCTGTATTTGGTGGACTGTGCTGATGTTTGCCTTCATCTATTCATTAAGTATTTGTTAGATGCTTACAGGTGGTTGGAGTTCATCATGATTAAAATCAACGAAGCCATGATGAACCTTATGTGCTAGTAGGGAGATATATGATTGGAGCAAAATAAAATCTAGAATTCAACTATAGGATTTTTTAGAAGCTGGTTGGTTACTGCAGGTAAAGGAAAAGTGAAGGAAAGGAAGGAAGGTATGTGTTCTGGTTGTTGTTGTTGTTGGTAAACTAATATGAAGTGATCTGGGCAAGTAAGTGTGTTTGAGGTGAGTTGAATTAGAAACTTGAAGATGAAGAGGTCATATGTAATACATGTTTATGTGTCATTGTGACCGAAAGACTGAGTAATTGGAGATTCAGGGCCAGAAGGCTAAAGGCCTATGGTTATGGAAAAAGCCATAAGTGCAAGTTATGTGAAAATTGATGCCATAATTTTGTCCTCATCAGAGTTGTAAGAAAAGGAAACCTAGTGTTTCCCAGCAAGGATGATTACCGTAGCATATCACAGTCTTCTTACTAAGAATCAAAGGTCCCCACAGTCAACATAAGCCACAAGCCTAGAGATTCCTCTCCAAATCTGAGTTCAATCTTGGTAGAGTATTTTTTTACCCATGACTTCCAGTGTTGAGGGATCTAGATTCCAACCTCTAGAGGGAGCTCAAGAAATCCCCTTACTACCACTGTGATTTCACAATCGCCCTCTCACTTCCAATATTTTGACTTCTCATTACGGGAAGGCCTCAGAGACATTTGACCTTGACGCTAAAAGTTGGAGCTTTGAGGATACAAGAACATTAATTCAAAATGAAGCTACAAATGAACTCCTTCTAATTAAAATCTGAGATGGTATTTACCTAGATCTGTATTAAATACAAAGGAATAAGTGAGCTATTAGTTTGCAAATGTAATAATGTGAGAGCAAGTCTTTCAAAAAATTTGAAAGAGGGAATGATTGTTTTACACATGAGCTAGTTTTTTTTTTTTTTTTTCTAAATTAGACATTTTATTCTAAGAATACTGTGCCTTGTTCTTTTTTTTTTTTTTTTTTTTTAAGATTATTTTTTTTTCTCTTTATTTGGATATCTTGATTACATAAATGATTGTGATAAGGTTTCAGTCCTATAAAGATCACCCCTCTTCACCAGTGCAACATTCCCGCCACCAAAGTCCCAAATCTCCCTCCATCCCACCCCACCCCCACCTGTACTCCAGACAGGCTTTCCAGTTCCCTCATTCATTCACTTGATTATGGTAGTTCTCAGTGTAGTTATTTCTATAACTGTGCTCATCACTCTTGTGGTGAGCTTCATGGAGTGAGCTGGTGTTCCAGCTCTCCTCTAATTGTCTCTGAGGATTGTTACAAAAATGACTTTTATTTTTCTTAAGACCCATAGATGAGTGAGACTATTCTGCGTCTCTCTCTCTCCCTCTGACTTATTTCACTGAGCATGATAGATTCCATGTACATCCATGTATAGGAAAATTTCATGACTTCATCTCTCCTGACGGCTGCATAATATTCCATTGTGTATATGTACCACAATTTCTTTAGCCATTCGTCTGTTGAAGGGCATCTTGGTTGTTTCCAGAGCCTGGCTATTGTGAATAGTGCTGCAATAAATATAGGTGTGAGGAAGGGGTTTTTGTATTGTATTCTTGTGCTCCTAGGGTATATCCCTAGGAGTGGAATAGCTGGGTCGAATGGGAGCTCAATTTCCAGTTTTTGAAGAAACCTCCATATCGCTTTCCATAGAGGCTGTACTAGACGGCATTCCCACCAGCAGTGGATAAGAGTTCCTTTCTCTCCACATCCCCGCCAGCACTGATTGTTCTCATTCTTTGTGATGTGCGCCAATCTCTGTGGTGTGAGGTGGTATCTCATCGTTGTTTTGATTTGCATCTCTCTGATGATTAGTGACGAGGAGCATTTTTTCATGTGTCTTTTGGCCATTTGTATTTCTTTTTTATCAAAGTGTCTGTTCATTTCTTTTCCCCATTTTTTGATGGGATTAGATGTTTTTTTTTTTGTAAAGTTCTGTCAGTGCCCTGTATATTTTGGATATTAGCCCCTTATCTGAAGGATGTTGAGTGAATAGTTTCTCCCACTCAGTGGGTGACTCTTGTATCCTGGGCACTATTTCTTTTGAGGTGCAGAAGCTTTTCAGTTTAATGTATTCCCATCTGTTAATCTCTGCTTCCACTTGTTTGGAAAGTGCAGTTTCCTCCTTGAAGATACCTTTAGTCTCAATGTCATGGAGTGTTTTACCGACATGTTGTTCTATATACCTTATGGTATCTGGTCTGATATCAAGGTCTTTAATCCATTTGGATTTTACCTTCGTACATGATGTTAACTGGGGGTCTATGTTCGCTTTTTTGCAAGTCGCTAACCAGTTCTGCCAGCACCACTTGTTGAAGAGATTTTCTCTGCTCCACTTAGGATTTCTTGCTCCTTTGTCAAAAATTAGGTAATTGTATGCCTGGGGAATGTTCTCTGAGAACTCAAGCCTATTCCACTGATCTGAGGGTCTGTCTTTATTCCAATACCATGCTGTTTTAATAACTATTGCTTTGTAGTACAGTTTAAAGTTGGGGAAAGTAATGCCTCCCATTTTCCTTTTCCCTAGGAGTGCTTTAGCTATTCGAGGATGTTTATTGTTCCAGATGAACTTCATAAGTGTTTGATCCACTTCTTTGAAGAATGTCATGGGTATTTTTAAGGGGATCGCATTAAATCTGTATAATGCTTTGGGGAGTATTGCCATTTTAATGATGTTAATCCTGCCAAGCCATGAGCAGGGTAAGTGTTTCCATTTCCGTGTGTCCTCTCTTATTTCTTGGAGCAGGGCTTTATAGTTTTCTTTGTATAGGTCCTTCACGTCTTTGGTCAAGTTGACTCCAAGATATTTGAGTTTGTGTGGCACTATTGTGAATGGGATTGCTTTCCTGACTTCCATCTCCTCCCTATTATTATTGGTGTATAAAAAGGCCATTGATTTCTGTAGGTTGATTTTGTAGCCTGCCACCTTGCTATATGAATCTATTATTTCTAGAAGCTTTTTGGTGGAGTCTTTAGGGTTTTCTAAGTAGAGTATCATATCATCTGCAAACAATGAGAGTTTGACTTCTTCCTTTCCTATCTGAATTCCCTTGATATCTTTTTCTTGCCTGATCGCTATAGCAAGAACTTCCAGTACTATATTGAAGAGGAGTGGTGAGAGAGGACAGCCTTGTCTTGTACCCGAATTTAGAGGAAAGGCTTTTAGTTTTTCTCCATTGAGGATAATATTTGCCATTGGCTTGTGGTAGATGGCTTCAACTAGATTGAGAAAGGTTCCTTCCATTCCCATCTTGCTGAGAGTTTTGATCAAGAATGGGTGTTGGACCTTATCAAATGCTTTCTCTGCATCTATTGATATGATCATGTGATTTTTATTTTTCTTGTTGTTGATGTTGTGTATGATGTTAATAGATTTACGGATGTTAAACCATCCTTGCATTCCTGGGATGAAGCCTACTTGGTCGTAGTGTATGATCTTCTTGATGATGCATTGGATCCTATTTGCCAGGATTTTGTTGAAGATCTTTGCATCAGCATTCATCAGGGATATTGGTCTGTAATTTTCTTTTTTGGCAGCATCTCTGTCTGGTTTTGGTATCAAGGTAATGTTGGCTTCATAAAAGCTGTTTGGGAGAGTTCCCTTTTTTTCAATTTCATGGAAGAGTCTGGCTAGGATTGGTAGTAGCTCCTCTTGAAAGATTTGAAAAAATTCATTAGGAAAACCATCTGGGCCTGGGCTTTTCTTTTTTGGTAGATGTTTGATTACAGTTTCAATTTCCTCAGTAGTGATGGGGGTGTTTAGATATGCTACATCCTCCTTACTTAAATGTGGAAGGTTATAAGTGTCCAAGAATTTTTCCATTTCTTCTAGGTTCTCATGTTTTGTAGCATAAAGTTTCTCAAAGTAGCCTCTGATTATCCTTTGGATCTCTGCAATTTCTGTTGTGATCTCCCCCTTTTCATTTCTGATACGGGTTATCAGATTTCTCTCTCTCTCTTTCTTTGTGAGTTTTGCCAATGGTCTATCAATCTTGTTTATTTTTTCAAAGAACCAGCTTCTGCTTTCGTTGATCTTTCGGATTGCTTTTTGGTTTTCCACTTCATTGAGTTCCGCTTTCAGCTTTATTATTTCCTTCTGTCTCCCTATTTTTGGTTCATTCTGTTGGTCATTTTCTAATTGTTTAAGCTGCGCCATTAAGTTATTCAGGTATGCTCCTTCTTCCTTCCTGATGTGTGCTTGTAGAGCTATAAATTTTCCTCTCAGGACTGCTTTTGCTGTGTCCCATAGATTCTGGCAGTTTGTGTCTTCATTATCATTTGTTTCCAGGAAAGTTTTGATTTCCTTTTTGATTTCATCTCGGACCCACTGGTTGTTCAGTAGCAGGGTGTTTAATTTCCAATTGTTAAAGTTTTTCTTCTGTGTGGCTTTGTAGTTCACATCTAATTTCAGAGCCTTGTGGTCAGCAAAGGTAGCCTGCAAGATTTCTATCCTCTTGATTTTATGGAGGTATGTTTTATGTGTCAGCATGTAGTCTATTCTGGAGAATGACCCATGTACATTGGAAAAGAATGTGTATCCAGGTTTTTTGGGATGGAGTGTCCTGTATATATCTACTAGTCCTCTTTCTTCCATAACACTTTTCAGGGCTAGTATGTTTTTGTTGGGTTTCAGTCTGGTTGACCTATCAAGTGTTGATAGGGCTGTGTTGAAGTCTCCCACAATGATTGTGTTATTATTGATTTCTTCTTTCAGATTTGTCAGTAATTGTATTAGATAATTTGCTGGTCTCTCATTGGGTGCATATATGTTTAATAGTCTGATTTCTTCCTGTTGCACATATCCCTTGATTAGTACATAGTGTCCATCTTTGTCCCTTACCACTTTTCTGAGTATAAAGTTGGTGTCATCTGATATTAATATGGCCACCCCAGCTTTTTTCAGGGTGTTTTTTGCTTGGATAATTTTCTTCCAACCTTTGATTTTGAGTCTATGTTTGTTCTGACTATTCAGATGTGTTTCTTGTAGGCAGCAGAAGGTTGGATTCATCTTTTTGACCCATTTTGCCACTCTGTGTCTTTTAATTGGTGAATTTAGTCCATTGACATTGAGGGAGATGATTGTCATAGGATTTAATGTCATCTTTGTAGATAAGTTTGCTGTGTTTGTTGGTCTCTCTTGTCTTAGAGTAGACCTGTCAGTTTTTCCTTTAAGGCTGGTTTATCTTCTGTGAAGTTTCTGAGCTGTTGTTTATCCGTGAAGCTGTGTATTCTTCCTCCAAACCTGAATGTGAGTCGGGCTGGGTGCAGTATTCTTGGGGAGGCATTCATTTCATTCAATCTTGTCACAATATCCAACCACTGTCTTCTGGCCTTGAGAGTTTCTTGTGACATGTCTGCTGTAAGTCTTAGGGATGCTCCTTTGAATGTAATTTCCCTTTTTGATCTTGCTGCTTTCAGTATTCTATCCCTATCTATGGGATTTGTCATTGTAACGAGGATGTGTCTTGGTGTGTTTTTCTTTGGGTCTCTTTTAGCTGGTATTCTTCGGGCATGCAGTATTTGATTGCATGTAGGCTTTAACTCTGGGAGTATCTCTTTGATGATGTCTTTGACAGTTGATTCTTCTTGGAGATCTCCTTCCTGGGTTTCTGGGACTCCAATGATTCTTATGTTGTTTCTGTTGAGTTTATCAAAGACTTCTATTTTCATCTCTTCGCATGCCTTGAGTACATTTTCCATTGCCTGTTCGTTTGTCTTAATGTTCTTTTCCAATTTCTTCTGTTGTGTTGAGCTTTTCTGCATCTCATCTTCCAGTACTCCGATTCTCTCCTCAGCTGCTGATACCCTGTTGGCGAGGCTATCCATTGTGGTTTTCAGTTGAGCAACCGTATTTTTCAGATCTGTTATTTCAGTTTGGAGTTTTCTGATTTCTGTTTTTGTGTTCTCTTCAGATCGATCTATGCTCTTTTTGAGGTCTACAAACATATTCCATATTTCTACTCTAAACTCCTTATCTGAAAGGTTAATCAGGTGGTTGTAATTTATTAGATCAACCGAGCTTTCGTCTTCATTCTCTATGGATGGTGTTTGCCTGCGAGTTTTCCCCATTGTCACGCTTGTAGTGTGGTTTTTCCTGCGTGTTGTGGTGGGGTTCATTGATTAGGAAGAGTTCGCGGCAGCTTCAAAATGCAGTGTTTTGGGGGGTGCGCTCCCTAGGCCCCTGAGGAAACCTTCGGAAGTTCAGAAGCACAGTTTCAGGCAGACAGAGATAGGAGTTTTCCCCGAAGTCCTCAGAGTAAACAAAGGCAGGGCAGGGCAAAGCGATTCCGCGGCCCCACAATCATGAGCTAGTTTTTTTGAATTATTATTTTTGTAATAATAATAATCATCATCATTTTTATTATTTGTTTGTTGGGCCACACCTAGTGCTGCTCAGGGGTTACTCCTGGCTATGCTAATTGCTCCTGGCTTGGGGGACCATATGGGATGCTGGGGATCAAACCCAGGTCCATCCTGGGTCAGCCTCATGCAAGGCAGATGCCATACTGCTGTGCTATCGTTCTGGCTCCTATTATTATTATTATTATTATTATTATTATTATTATTATTATTATTATTAACTGGTTTTAGATACTCATCTGACTTCTTTTACGCCAGTTTAAGCAAACTTTGTTTCATTTGCTTTCTGACTACCTGCCCTTAAAAAATCAGGATGAATGTCAGTACTACCAGAAGATAGTTATAACAGGGTCAGTGCCTTCTTGAGACTAGGCTGACAATCCATAAGAGAATTTTCCCTTTGCTGAATCTTCTCTCCCAAACCTAGCCTTCTTGACAGCAGGTTTGTTTAGCTGAAAGCAGCTGAAAATATCAGCCAAGCCTCTGAAGAGACACAGTGACTCCAGTTCAGGGCCCTGTCAACACTTAGTGCCAGCAGATGAAAACTGATTTTTAATTATTCATATAATCTTTTTTAAATAGAGAATGTGTGAGTTTGAGAAAGAGAGGAAAGAGAGAGGGGGAGATTGAAGAAAGAGACAGAGAGAGACAAAGAGAGGAAAGAGAGAGATAGAGACAGAGAGGGAGAGAAAGAGAGAGGAAAGAGAGACAGAGAGGGAGAGAGAGAGAGTGGAGAGAGAGAGACAGAGACAGAGAGAGGGAGAGAGACAGAGATGAAAGAGAGAGATAAAGAGAGAAGCATTCTGGGTTGGAATCTCTTGTGAAAACCTAGGGTAGAGAAATTCAGAAGGAAATAAAGAGCTTCCAGCCATGATTAAAAAAATGGGGACAGAAAATGGTTTAGTGGAAAGTAGAGATTCTTGAATCTTAACAGAAATTGGTTCAAATACTAGCTTTTACTTTAGATTCATTCTGCGATTATGATAAAGTCACTAATCATATTACACTGCAGTTCCCTAATCTCTTAGAATCAGTAATATTATCAATCCTATCTAGAGGCTCCTTAGGAAGAGAAGAAACCCATAAACTCCTTCATCACAGTGCAGCTTCATTTCATATAAGGAGATTGCAGTGGAATTGTTTACACATTGAAAACCCAGGACTCTTCTCATCTGCTTAATTCTGAGCAATGCTCTTTCTGCTGAAAGCTGGAGGTCAAAAATCACTTATCAAAAGCGAGGTTATGTAATATCACTATTTATAACTATGCTCCAAAGAACCCACTTTGTCTATCGAATTATAACTATAGAAAGCTGCACTTCAACAGGAAAAATAGGATGAAGAATTTGACTCCATGCATTTGAAAGTCCCCCCTTTTTCTTCTCCTTGTTGTTGTGATGATTGAAGGTTGCATACAGGCTTGGTTGTATGTGACCCTGCTGGGTTACATGTCAGTTCATGGTGCTTGCATAACTGGGCTTTAATGCTCTCTGGAAGTTGTAATTCCTTAGTAGTGGTACTTGTAGACATTTGTTCTGCCATGGTCATACTTTCTTTGGGGGTGCTTGTGAAAATCTGGTTTTAGTATTTGCTATGGGTTGCTCTGATGTTCACATTCAGTCTTGGCTTAGAATGGGGATGGGGATTGTGTTCCTGCCTTTGATGTCCACACATACGTACAGTTGCAGTGCTTTCTACACTTACACCCTTCTGTTGTGTTGCTTACACATTATGGGCTGCTGCCGGTGCAGTCAGAAATCATAAACAGGGGCTGGAAAGGTAGCACAGTGGTAGGGCATTTGCCTTGCACGTGGCTGACCTAGGATGGACTGCGGTTCGATCCCATGGCGTCCCATATGGTCCCCCAAGCCAGGAGAGATTTCTGAGTGCATAGGCAGGAATAACCCCTGAGCGTCACCAGTGTGGCCCAAAAAAGCAAAACAAAACAAAAAAGCAAAAACAGAAAGAAAAGAAATCACAAACAGAAGAGATGTCTGCATAGAATTCAGTGTACGAAGTGACATTGGAGGTAGAACTCAAAACCTTGTGCTGGCAAGCTGGTCACTTCAGTCCCTGAAATACCTCTCAGTAGCAAATTATTAATTCATTAAATATTTTTGTTTGGGGTTACACCTGGCAGTGTTTAGGGTTTACTCCTAATTCTGTGCTCAGAGATCAATCCTGGTACTACTTGGGAGACCAAATGTGGTGCTGGTGATTGAATCCTAGCCAACTACATGCATGATAATGTAAGATTAATCCCTAGAATATATGCATGTAAACTTATTTAGAAAGAGGGTTTTTACAGATTCAGTTAAGGTTCTTGTGATAAAGAAATCCTCTTAGGTTATTGTGTCCTTAATCTGTTCTTATAAAAGACTCACACACACACACACACACTCAAGTAGAAGAGGAGGGGACAGTGTGACCACGGAGCCATGAAGTCACAAGTACAGAAATACTCATGGTCATTGGAAACTGGAAGGTATCTAAGCTTGACCTTCCTCTAGATTCAGC